>NC_134097.1:23529935-23814935 GCF_000715075.1 Nicotiana tabacum | reverse complement strand
ACAAACCGACTTTGAGCGGCCTTTGTTAAACTAATTAAATGATAACTGAGGTGAAAGGTGAATCCTAGTCAAGTATAATAATTCTTAGATCTAGCTAAGAGTTTGGGTGATACGGTTTATTTAATGCTCATAATCGTTTAATTAATCATAAATGTGCACTTTAGAGAGTAAATGAAGAGTGAGTAATGAGCAATAAATACGAGAAATGACAATACATGTAAATAGGAAGAATACTTCACCCAAATATCAAATGATGTGGAAGATTGTTCCTTCTGATAACGAAATATGGTAGTAAACAAGAATATAAGCAATGTTTTCTTGGATCATGTGAGTGAAAAGGAAGAATAATCGATAAAATCAATCACTATGGAAAGATGAACTTTGTATTTTCTCTCAAGGGTCAACTCCTTACAATAGTTTTCTCAGATTCAATCTCCCGCGCCCCTTTTTCTTCTCTCTGTCTTTCTATTTATATGGGATATTCTCTAAAAACCATAAAAAGTACAACAAGGGGAATATCCAGGAGAATATTTCCAGTCTCTAGTTCCAAGACTACACTAGCCGTTACTCCTACTCTTCACCGCTCGACCTCGACCTCTACGGCTCACTCAGCGACTGTTCGTTGTTGGGCTTTGGTCGACCTCGGCTTGTCTGTCCAAATCGGAACACAGTCTTTTCACCTTACGATCTTCCCACACCTAATTTCCTCAGCAAGATTTTGGCCCATACAGTTAGTCCATCCGCTTGTCGGGGTCGCCTTCTGATCGGCCCCAATGAACGGACCTTTTCAGTAGGCGATTCGTGAAGAAATTTTTGGCGTAATGATCGAGTGGAGGTGTCCGTTGCGGAAGTAAGGACATGTCGCTTTGAGATTCGTGGATCATGGGGTTGTGCAGGATGACATCACAACACATGCGTCATCATTACGCATATTCCCAATGCATTGCCTCATTCCTCGAGTCCTTGTCATTTTGATTCTGGGGCTACTGACGGTTGCTTGCATCGATCTGAATGCCCCTGAGGTCTACAAATAAAGAGGGGGGAACTTCTCAAAGAAACTTTTGCACTCTTCTAGTTTCTTCAGCCCTGCAATTGCTTATTTTTCTCCTTCTTGTGTTTTTGCTTCCAGTAACCGCTGCCATTGCCACCCTTTCTTCTTTTTTTGTCCCCTCGTATACACATTATCGAAAAATGGCTACCGTGAACCCCAACACTGAGATAGTTTCTGACCCCACTTCATTATCGGTGGCTATGTCTGTCGCGCCCCCTTTTTCTCGCGAAATCGGGCTTCTGACATTTGGGAGGACAACTCGTTCCCTCTTGGGAATTGGATTTTGGAACTTGAAGAGTCGCCACCTAATGACTAAGTGCATTAGGATACTAAGAAGGGTTTGAGTTTAAAGAACCAGAGTTTGGGTAAGGGCTAGAAATTATCTCGAGGGGAAGGTGTTAGACACCCCTCAAGATCCACTAGTGTGGTTCCTGGCCATGTTACAATTGTGACTTCACATAATCAAATAAGAAATTAAGGGCCTCAAATAGAAGGGGATTTTCACATATTATTGCAAGCAAATTGAAAGTTTGAAAAGAATAAGGAAAGCAGAAATAGTTCGGATAATAAAACAAGTTAAAAGAGAGGGGGTCCTAGGTTTACAAATAATATGGATCACATCAATGCAATACCCGGCAATCGCTCCTCAAAAGAGGGGTTGCGCGTGGTATTAGCGCACCGGTCATCATATCCATATCTACCCTTCCTACCCCGTTAAGGTAGTAAAGCGCAGAATGGTGTGGTTACTTATTTCATGCTAGTACCCGCCCCAATCCTATCAGTCTCGGAGGCATTTGGGACTACTAGTCCTAAAAGGAAAGGAAATTTGGCTTTTCAGAGTTTTAAAAGGATAAAATTCTAGGGCGACAATCAAAACATATAAGGCAGGTATGGGGAGAAAACATAACAGTTTAAAGGGCTCAAACAGGCCTCCTCATTTAAAGAGATAAATTGGCTAGCATGACTTACAAGTACTGGTTATGGTCTGAAATCAAATTAAAGCGTAGGATAGGCTGATTCATCACATATTTCTCAGATGAGGAGTCTGAATTAGCCTTCCCTAGTTGTAATTTATCAAAGACTAATGCAGTTAATTAATTACCTAAAGGTTTGCCTAAGTGAGACATATAGGCATGATATTTAATAGTGCCTACTCCGATTTTAAAGAAGGCTTACTGATTGTAGAAAACACACAATCTGCGAATATTAAACGACATTACTACTGATTTTAGATCTGTAGATGAAATAAACGAATCAGATTCAACTGGTTACTCCTATAGGCATGATTTCTAGGCGTTGTTGGTTTTAAGACGAGTATAAAAGTGCAGGAGTCCTATAGACATGGTATCTAGAATGAAACTTATTATTACTTAACCTATAACGGTTTGCCTAATGATAGATTTAAAATGCAGAAGTGCTGAAGACCTATAGTCATGATTTCTATATGCAGAAGTGCAGAAAAACCTACAGACAGGATTTCTATATGATTGCGAAAGTGCAGAAAACCTATAGACATGATCTCTATGTATGATATGCGGAAGTGCAGAACCTTATAGGCAGGATTTCTATATAATATGCAAAAGTGTAGAAATTATAGGCAGGATTTCTATATGACATATGTAAGCGCAGATCTTGTAAATAGTAACGCATATGAGCATGTTGTCTACCCTTTGCATATATAAGTGACCCTTCCCTTTTCACTAGAACCCCATAAGTTATTACAACATATTACACACCCGAATAAATTAAGAAAAGTAAAATTACATCAGAAATTAAGCTACAACCAAGGAGTCTAATTCAGACTCAAGGTCCAACAATATGAGGTGAACCAACTTCTAGGATCAGGTTTCCAGAGCCTTCTCTTATTTGGGGTGTGTCAAAGTTCCTCAAGAGCCTCAAATGGACTTTGGGAAGTGCTTACAACCCAAATATATTGCAGAATTAAGAGCATAGTGCAGTGTGGAAATGTCAGCCCTCAGATGTCCAAGTTCAGAGGGAACTTAAGGTCCCAAAGCAAGGCTCATAAGAGGAAGGCAGAACTTAGAATCTAAGAGTAAGTGTAAGTGCATAGATGGGGAATTATGGAGAGCCAGGGCTGGCTGATGGGCATGCCCAGCAATTAGGAGTGCTGGCACACCCCTGACTAGCCTGTTAGCCACATTTGAGAGTTGGGATCCATTGAGGACCAGGTTCAGACCTAAGCAACAATTTGGATGTTGTCAATCCATGAACCTTAACTCAAACACATAGAAGGGGGTAGGGGTATAGGGAGTTCATAACAAACAGCAGATGCAAAGAGAGAGTAGCATTCTCAATATAGAACATGAACAACAAAGAAGACAAGAGTGTAGCAACTGTAAAATAAACACATAGGGATGGTGCTGAAATCGAAATTAAGGCATACCAGTTTCAGGGAAACAAATAAGTGAAAGCTAAAGTCTTGTGAACCAAATTTCAAGCAAATAGTACAAAAGATCCCAGAAGAGAGTAGAGTATTGAAAGAGTATTGTATTTGAGAGGTGTGTGTGTAAAGTGTTGAATTCGAAGTGTTGAACTGAAGGTTTAAGGTGTCTAAGTGCAGAAGGGTCGTGCCCCTTTTATAGTGCAGAAAACAAGTAAGAAAAGGTAAGGGAACAGTTTGCAATCAATCACACAGAATCTCCCTTCAGTTAAGGGATTCTGATTTCAAACGGGTAAAAGACAATTAAGGAAAGAATTGGATTAAAATCTTTTCCAAAGTAGTACAAGAAGGGCAAATACATAGAAACTATTTAAGGAAAGAGTTTGATAGCAACACGGTTTGTGCAAATAAGGAAAGGCAATCAATCATCAGCCAGTAAAAATCAGAAATTGAGTTTTGGTATGAATGAATCCAATCAGAAAAGGTGAAAAAAGGTTTAATTAAAGAAAATCAGTAACAATCAATCGAACCTTATTAAAAAGAATTCTGAATCAATCACAAATTGGCAAAATCTCTTTTGAAGGAAGAATTCCTCATATATAAAGCATACAGACATGTCAAACAAGAAAGAACTGTCATGCTAATTAGAAAGAATCTAGCATAGAAAAGTTCAAAGTCACAAGCGAAGAGGCTCAAATTCAGTACATAGACTCAGACTTAATTCGAGAGAATCCAGGGTTCCATAACAGCACCCTAGTCCAAACATAAGATCAAACTCGCCAAAAAACCCCAAATCCTAGGGTTTTCAACTCGAATCATATGTAGAGACGAGAAGACAAATAATTGAAACAGGCTCAGAGGTCTCTTTCAGAGGCTCATGAGAAAACAAATAGGTAAAATAGTAGGTTCGAAACAAACATAGTGAAAAAGCTGATTTGAAGCATAAAGATCATGTTTTAAGAAAAGCTTGGAACTTAAACAAGTTCAGAAGACAAAGAGGTAGCATAAACTTAAGGAAACAGTAGATGAAACATGTTTAGAAAAAACCAAACAAAGTCCAGAAGAAGGCAAATAAGAACTAAAAGCTTAGTAGAAATTACAGTAAAGGAACATAGGGTTAAACGAACACATAAGATAAATGTGTGAAAGCATGATATAGAAACCAGTAGAAGGAACAACGGAGCACAGTAGAAGAATATGCATAATAAGGCAAACCTAAGAACACAGGAGAAGGGCATGCGAGGTAGAAAAAAGAACATAAACACATAGCATAGACAGATTCACATAAAGAAAGAAGAAGAGGAGTCTGAAAACATTTTAAAACTTTTTCAGAAACCCTAAATCGAAGAGAAACAAATTTTGAAAGAGAAGATTGGGGAATACGTTTTTAAAACTTCCAGTAGAACACAGATATAGCATAGATCTAAGAAAACACACAGAGAAAAACCTCGAATAGCTTAGGATTTTGGTGAAACCCTAGAAATGAGAAAGGCTTGGAAGGAGGTCCGATCTTGAGTCGGATGAGTTAGAATCAGGCTCCTAATGCTTGAATATGCCGGAGCATGGCCGGAGAAGCCATAGAACTGCAAATCTGAGAAGGATCTGAAGAGAGACACCCGAGTTGGGCCTCAAAGCTTCGAACAACCATGGTTTGATGGTGGGGCGGTGAGTACCAACCATCCATGGCCTGAGAAGCCATAGATTCCGGCGAAAGGCGGTTGAAAAGGGGTAGGAGGAGGCTAGGGGTCCGAAGAGTTTTGAGAGAGTTTGAGAGTTCAGAGGTGGCTAAGAGGTGGAAATGAAGGATTAGGGTAGGTCATTTGAGTTTAATTATGGAAGGGTGAATTATGGCCGTTGATTTGCATGATCAACGGCCTAGATCTAAGAGGGTTGGTGGGAACCGGGTAGGGCCGTTTGGATTGGGTTATGGGTTGGGTCAAATAGAAAAATGGGCCGGTCCGGTTGGGGTTAGGATTGGGTCAATTTAAGGGCTAAAATTGAAATGAAATGGGGCTGTAATTGAAATGAAATGGGGTTAAATGTTAAATAGCCAGTTTTTCCTTTTATTTTATAAAAAATAATAAAAATAATTTTAATAGCAAATTAAAAGTACTGAGCCAATTAATAATATATAAATATCAATTTTAAAATACTCGAACCAATTTTACAATTATAAAATGCTATTAATCTTAAAGTAGGTTAGAATTGCAATTATATGCAATTTAGTCTTTTAAATACTAAATAAATTTTTAAAAATGTACAAAAATTAGATTAACTATATTTTGGCATAAATATGAGAATAAATAAATTATTCACCAAAATTGATGATTTTGGAAATAATTATGGATTTTGTACTGCTAAAATGGATAGTAAATTGATTTTAAAAACTCTTCAAAAAATTGGAAAAATACTAAAACACTTGGGCATTCTTATGTATGCATATATATGTTATTTTGAAAATATTTTGTATATAAAAATACATAGGAAAAAATTGGGTACCAACAGCTGCCCCTCTTTACCCGGGAAGAATGAAAGAGTTGCCGGGTAAAGATATGATGGCCAATTTTGACCGAATGAAATGATTTGAAGAATTTTGACCGAGCTCTGGTTCCTGAGCTTCCTACATATCCCTGGTCTTACAGGAATCAGGCCATATGTAGTTCAGGATCCATTGGCGGAATATACCGATGGAGATTTCGACAAGCGGACGCGATGTTTGGGTCGAGAAGGATGGTCAGAGTCTGATGGGCTGCGGGAACTGGAGCGAGATCGCCCCTGCTGAGACGGCCGTTGCCAGCCGGTTTACCTGCAAATGAGCATATATTGTGCATAAATTTAAACGTGATGCAAGTTCCCATTAGACCATAAATGTTATCCTCGGATGGTTAGGATGACGTCCTGGGCCATGAAGCGTATGATAAAGGATTCGCAGGCTATGAAATGATCTTCTTGGGCTATAAGAATGATGACTCTGAACTATGATGCCTTTGAATAATGATATGCAAGAGATAAAATGAGGTCCTCAGGCCATGGCATGACGTTCTCAGGCTATGCAAATGGCGCCTCCGAACAATGATGCTTTTGGATAATTTGGCGATCTTTCAGCCCATGAAATGCAGAAGGTGGCGATATTTTAGCCGATGCAAGAGTGATAAAGTGGCGATATTTCAGCCATGCAGGATGGAGATAGTTCTTAGTCTCGGAAGGCAGAACAGTAGCCTTATGCGATACAGAGCAATGCAGGATGGAGACATTGCTTAGTCTCAGAAGGCAGAAAGGTAGCTTTATGCAATGCAGGGAAATGCATATGGAGGTAGATCTTAACCTCGGAAGGCAGAAAGGTAGCCTTATGCAATGCAGGAATGCATATGGAGGTAGAGCTTAACCTCGAAAGGCATAAAGGTAGCCTTATGCAATGCAGGAATGCAGATGGAGGTAGAGCTTAACCTCGAAAGGCAGAAAGGTAGTCTTATGCAATGCAGAGAAATGAAGATGGAGGTAGAGCTTAACCTCGAAAGGCAGAAAGGTAGCCTTATGCAATGCAAAGAAATGCAGATGGAGACAATGCTTAGTCTCGGAAGGCAGAAAGGTAGCCTTATGCAATGCAAAGAAATGCAGATGGAGACAATGCTTAGTCTCGGAAGGCAGAAAGGTAGCCTTATGCAATGCAAAGAAATGCAGATGGAGACAATGCTTAGTCTCGGAAGGCAGAAAGGTAGCCTTATGCAATGTAGGGAAATGCAGATGGAGACAATGCTTAGTCTCGGAAGGCAGAAAGGTAGCCTTATGCAATGCAGAGAAATGCAGATGGAGACAATGCTTAGGCTCGGAAGGCAGAAAGGTAGCCTTATGCAAGGATTAAAATGGAAAAATGATGAAAGAATTTTCTTAGCTGGTAGCGGATTGAGATATTGCGACTGC
Source organism: Nicotiana tabacum (assembly GCF_000715075.1). Classification (NCBI taxonomy): domain Eukaryota; kingdom Viridiplantae; phylum Streptophyta; class Magnoliopsida; order Solanales; family Solanaceae; genus Nicotiana; species Nicotiana tabacum. Next base: position 23,807,562 of record NC_134097.1, on the reverse strand, counting down.
TGGGGATACTATGTCTGCTAGGAGCACTATGTGCGGATAGCAGCTGTGAGTAAGTGCAATGGTTCTGAGAGTTATATTCCTGAGCAATGTGAGTCTCATGAGTGTATAGTATATTTGATGATTTTGGCAACTCAAGTGCCTGCATTCAAAGAAAAATCACGAGTTTTGTAAAGAGGGGAGGTTAGTTCGTATTCCCGCTGGCTCTACTTGACCTGCTCGGCTCCGTTCTGCTGATATTGGACGTATCATTGGGGTAGCGTTGCTAAATGAAGCAACTTTGGTAATAGACATGCATGATTTAGTAAAGAAATGTGACAATAAATACATAATTAAGAATAGTTTTCTTTGGATGAACTGACGACGGCGACGTGGTCCAAGATACTGCAACTTCTCTCGCTCCAGAATTTTGAGGGTCCTCCTCAAAATTCTGCCCCAATTTACTGGGTTGCTACTTCTGAAGGCTGCTTGTGTCGAATGGCTGAAATCACTTCAGAATTTTCCTCCTCAAAATTCTGCCCCAATTTACTGGGTTGCTGCTTCTGAAGGCTGCATGCGTCGAATGGCTGAAATCACTTTGGAATTTTGAGGGTCCTCCTCAAAATTCTGCCCCAGTTTCCAATAGAGAGGGTAAATGAAAATTTTGTTGAATTATGACCGAACCCATAGGGCTGCCTACGTATCCCTTCTTAAACGGGAATTAGGTCAGGCGTAGTTCAAATTACATCATATGAGGAAAGCATAAAAGTCACACATAGTATCGCTTCACTACATCTGAATTGATCGACTTCGGCCAAACTTCACCGTCCATTTCTGCAAGTATGAGGGCTCCTCCGGTGAGGACCCGGTGAACCATGTATGGGCCCCGCCAGTTGGGAGAGAACTTCCCTTTGGCTTCCTCTTGATGTGGGAAAATCTTCTTTAACACCAGCTACCCCGGTGTAAACTATCTCGGCTTGACTCTTTTGTTGAAGGCTCTGGACATTCTGTTCTAATAGAGCTAACCGTGGCAAACCGCATTCATTCTCTTTCCATCTATAAGAGCTAGCTGCTCGTAGTGACTCTCTACCCATTCTGCATCGTCAAGTTCGGCTTCCTGTATGATTCTTAAGGAGGGAATTTCTACCTCGGCGGGAATGACTGCTTCTGTACCATAAACGAACATATAAGGAGTTGCCCCGGTTGATGTGCGGACTGTGGTGCGGTATCCCAACAAGGCAAAAGATAACTTCTCATGCCACTGCTTGTGCTTTTCTATCATCTTCCTCAGTATCTTCTTGATATTCTTATTGGCGGCTTCTACATCTCTATTCATCTGAGGTCTGTAAGTTTTAGAATTCTTGTGTTTGATCTTGAAGGTTTCACACATGGCTTTCATCTGGTCGCTGTTGAGATTGGAACCATTATCAGTGATGATTGACTCCTGAATTCTGAACCGACAAACAATGCGGTCGCGAACAAAATCTGCTACCACTTTCTTAGTCACTACTTTGTACGATGCTGCTTCAACCCATTTGGTGAAATAATCAATTGCCACCAGAATGAACCTGTGCCCGTTTGATGCTGCATGCTCGATAGGTTCGATAACATCCATTCCCCAAGCGGCGAACGACCATGGCGAGCTTGTTGCAATAAGCTCGTTTGGAGGCACCTTTATCATGTCTGCATGTATCTAACAATGATGGAATTTTCGGACATACTGGATGCAGTCCGTTTCTATAGTCATCCAAAAATAACCAACTCGGAGTATCTTCTTGGCTAAGACAAAGTCGTTCATATGCGGACCGCAGGTCCCTGCATGAATTTCTTCCAATAGCTCGGATGCTTCCTTTACGTCGACACACCTTAGTAACCTCAAATCAATAGTCCTCCTATACAGGATTCCTCCTCTATGAAAGAAGTTGTTAGATAGTCTCCGAAGTGTGTGTTTCTGAGTAGGATTTGCGAGTTCTGGATATTATCCTTTCGTAAAATATTCCTTGATATCATGAAACCAAGGTTTTCCGTTTGCTTCTTCTTCTACATGAGTGCAGTAAGCTAGCTGATCATAGATCTTTACCGGAATAGGATCAATGAAGTTCTTGTCGGGGTGTTGTATCATGGACGATAGGGTAGCCAATGCATCGGCAAACTCATTCTGAACTCTGGGAACATATTGGAACTCTGTCTTTGTGAAACTTTTCCTCAATACCTGTACATGATGCAGATAAGGGAGTATCTTGGAGTTTTTGGTTGCCCATTCTTTTCGAACCTGATATATAAGTAGGTCTGAATCTCCGATCACTAGCGATTCCTAATGTTCATGTCAATAGCCATCTTGAGCCCTAAGATGCAGGCTTCGTACTCGGCCATGTTATTGGTGTACCGGAACCTGAGCTTGGCAGATACCGGATAATGTTGACCAGTTTCTGATACTAGGACTGCTCCTATGCAAACTCCTTTGAAATTTGTTGCTCCATCAAAAAACATTCTCCAACCGTCATAGGATTCTGCAATGTCTTCTGCTATAAAAGATACCTCTTCATCAGGAAAATACGTCTTTAGAGGCTCGTATTCTCCATCCACAGGATTTTCAGCAAGATGATCTGCTAGTGCTTTTCTCATCTCCCAGGTTGACAATCTAAGTTTCGTCTAGGTTAGACTTAGGTCTATTCTCAAAATCCTCAACCTCTTTAACAACCTCTTCTAGTATATCATCTTCTTCTGATTCCATATCCGTTTGTTGCATTGCCTCGTCGCACGTCACAATTGTCAGTTCATCAAGATAAGTAATAGTAATGTTGTGTAAATAAAGTAAACGATAAAGAGTATTAAGAGCAAGATTTATAAGAAACTAAAATTCTTTGATAAATTTTTATAATTGTTTTGAACATTGGAGCTCTTATTTCAATATAAAAAAATGCGGAAAGAAAGTTAATTAGCGAAAAAATAAAGATAATGCATGGTGCTTTGTTCAGCCTTGCTACCCCGAAGCTTTATGGGCCCTGGTGGTTTTGATGGACCAATTGTTGAGGCGTGTTCCTCGGCTCACAGCTTGTATAGAAGGGCTTTCCCCCCCCTCCTCTTTATCATCTTCCAAAAACAAATTCCTCATCGCCGCCAGTGCTTCCTCTTCTCCCAACCCATATATGACATTGGCGGGCTGGAAAGTCTGTTCCAAGCGAGGTATTAGATGCTCCAGTGGGTAGTAGGGACTGCGCCATGGTGGCGACCAGTGGTTGAATTCCTCCCAAGTGTATTCATATCTCAAACCGAAAGTGGTACCGTATTTCTTCAACTTGATAGGCTTAGCGATTCCTTGGATATTCTTGCCAAGTCCCTTGCCAGGTTCGTATCCGCACCAATTCAGTATACTTTCAATTTTGTTATCCCACCATTTGTCCTTGTCCACGGTGTTGACTCGCTCAATGTGATGGTAGGTTTCTCCTCCTATCTTCCTTCTTCCTCTGATTGCTAGTATGGTCTGGCGACTGTATATGAGATTTCTACCGTCGCCGTGAATAATTACCTCTTGGTGATTCCACTCGAATTTCACTGCTTGATGTAGAGTTGATACTACAGCCCCAGCGGCATGGATCCAGGGCCGTCCCAATAGCAAGTTGTAAGATGCTTGGATGTCTATCACTTGAAAATCAACGTCGAACCAAGTTGGTCCCATTTGCAGACACAAACTGATTTCCCTGATAGTTGACCTTTGGGATCCATCGAAAGCTTTGACATTGATGGCTCCATCCTTGATCTCATGTAGGCTTTTTCCAATGTTCTGAGAGTCACCAATGGACAAATATTGAGGCTGGACCCTCCGTCAATCAGGACTCTGGTGATGAAATGATCTTCTCACTGCATAGTGATGTGCAAGGCCTTGTTGTGGATTAGCCCTTCAGGTGGCAGCTCGTCTTCTTGGAAAGTGATTTTGTGACTCTCCAATACTTGTCCCACCATGTTTGTCATTTCTCCTCCTGTTATATTGCTGGGTACATATGTCTCGCTCAACACCTTCAATAAGGCATTCTTATGTGCGTTAGAGCTTTGTAGCAGAGCCAAGATAGAGATCTGGGCCGGGGTTTTGTTCAACTGATCAATGACCGAATACTCTTTGGCTTGTATCTTCCTCCAGAGATCATCAGGACCAGTTTCAGTGACGGTTGGTCGTCCAGAGGCCTGCTTACTGGACTCGGCTAGGTGTTCTGGAGTATAAACCCTGCCGGTTCTTGTCATACCTTATGCTGCAATTGCTTCTCCAGATTTGGTTTTCCCTTTCCTTCTCGCCTCGGCGGTGTAATCCCATGGTATGGCCTTTGGGTGGAACGGTGTTACGGCTGTCATGGCCACAAGGATGGATACCTTTGCCTTGGATGGTAACACAGCCACTTCGAATGGTACGGGTGTCTTTGGAGACCAAAACTCGACCTCAATAGGTCATGGCATCTTTGCAGAAGAAGGTGCTTCGAACTCAAGTGGTATGGACATGTCTACTTCAACATTTTTAGAAGGCTGGATCTGGACCACAATCGGATTAAGTGTGACCGTTGGTTCCTTTGGATCGTCACCTTCAGCGATCAATCCGATCGACCCTTTGGGGTCCCAATCGTCCTCTATCTCAATCATGTGAATGCCCCCACCCTTGTGGTCAGGCAGAGGGTTGTTGCGGACATTCGAAGCTGGCTCATTTGCTATGATGATCTTGTTGTCAATCAAAGCTTGGATCTTATCCTTCATAGAGCGGCACTTATCAATGGTATGCCTCTTCATCGGAATGGTATGCACAGGTTTTGTTTGGGTTGACCCATTGGGATGGGTTTTCGGGGTTTATGGCAGGGATAAGGGTAATGTAACCAGCAGCCTTGAACTTTTCATACAGCTGGTCGATAGGTTCGGCAATGGCGGTATACTGTTTGGGGGGTCTGCGGTCGAAGTTTAGTCGGGGTCTAGTAAAGTTTTGGCCGGTGGGAGGTGGTTGATAGTGAGAAGGTTGAGTATTGTAGGCTTGATAGACATGTGCGGGTTGGGAATATCTGGGCGAAGTGGGCTGATATGTGGGAGGCGGAGGCGACTGGTAACTAGGTGGTGGAGCTTGGTAGGAGGGCGAGGGTGCTTGGTAATTTGGGGTAGGTTGATATGTGAGTAGAGGTATCGGGTAGGTTTGGTATTCAATTGGGGATTTTGTTCTTTGTGCAACTACCACGGCGCTCACGTCCTTTTTCTTAGACGTGCCACCAGACTGTAAATCCTTGTTGGTGGCCTGCAAAGCTTCAAAGTTAGTGACTATACCACTTTTGATACCTTCCTCGATCATTTCCCCTAGCTTGATGATGTCTGAAAATTTCTGGCTTTCAATCAGCATTAACCTTTCATAATACTGTGGGTCTTGAGCTCGGACAAAAAACCTGTTCATTTGTTCTTTTTTCTAAAGCCGGTCTGACCTTAGCGGCTTCTGATCTCCAACGAGTAGCATACTCGCGGAATGTCTCCGAGGGTTTCTTCTTTAAGTTCTGGATGTAGAACACGTCTGGTGCATTTTTCGCGTTGAACCTGAACCTGTCCATGAAATCGGACGCCATACTTACCCAATTTGACCACTTCCTAGGGTCTTGGTTGATGTACCAAGACAAAGCATCTCCTTTCATACTTCTCATAAAGAGTTTCATGCGAATCTTTTCATCCCTTCCTACTCCGACCAACTTGTCACAGTACGTCCTCAAATAGACTCTGGGATCCCTTGTGCCATCAAACACCTCGAACTTGGGAGGTTTGTACCCCTTAGGAAGTTTGACATCTCGCTGAATGCAAAGGTCCTCGTAATTCAGTTCCTCAATCCCATTGCTTCCTTCGACACCCTGAACTCGGCTAGTCAGCTTCTTGAGTTCCGCGGCCAGATTCCTGATAAGAGAGTCACACTCCGGTGTGCTTGAAATAGGTTGAGTATAGTATGGTGTGGTTTCCACATAGATGGGGGTGTTGTGGGGATGATAATTTGTGGAATTTAGTGGTTCAGGAATGAGTAGTGGGGTGTTGTCTGAAGTGTGGCATGTGTTGCAGTGGTTATGGGGAGCGGGTTAGTTTTGTGGTTTCGGGATGCTTTGTGGAGGTGTGGGGTTTTGAGTGTTGGTAAAGTTGACATTAAAATGTCAAATTCGCCAAGTTCCGAACTTGGTCCAGTTCTTCCTGAAACTTCAATAACTTCTTTTCGAGCTGGGAAGCACTTTCCTTGGAAACCTGAATACCCTGAGGAACCTCTACCCTTTTAACTGAGTTCTCCTTTCTGATGTTGCTCAAATCTTCCATCTTTCCCTTGTTCTTCTTTTTGATAGGACTCGGAGAAGGAGGAGGTGGAGGGCCCTTAGATCTTATGGAGTATGATGACGATGCCAGAGTTCACGAACTAACCTTTGGGGAGGGGAATAAACAAAAGGTAAAAACAAAAAGGTAGCAAGTTAGTGCGGATTAGGAGAAGAAAACGTTGCAATATTTAAACATATAGTGCAAGAATATAAATGGTGTCCTAATTTGGGAGCCTCGTTGTGCCAGAGGTAGGCCTAGCGACAAGTTGATTTGGAGAACTTATAATGCTAAATGCCTCATTTTATTGATAAAAAATAAGGCGAATCCCAAAACGACACTAATAGCAGAAAATAAAATGTTACTAATGGTCGTTGGCCTTATTACATCCTTAAAGCAAAAGAAAGGACTCCTAGCTACTTGGTCCCAGAAGGACCTTCTTCAGGCTGAATGCTTGCATTAATCAGATCTTCCAGCTCGCGCGGATTTTCTAGTAAAAATGCCTTTGCCAGGGGTTCTCCTTTGCCTTCCTCAGCATTCTGACAGTCGGTGACTCTTTTCCTCATTTTCCCTTCCAACTCCAGCAGACTGTATTCCAGATATTCCAGCTTCTCACTAGCCCTGGTGACTCTCTCTTTCTATTCATTGATTTGGTTACTTGATGGGAGGTTCCTCCACCAGGTCAGCAAGAGTGAGGGTATGTTGATCATACCAAAGTCGGGAACTTTCTCATTCATTTCTGCAAAACAAAAGGGTGAGGTCCTTATGTCACACCTCCTTTTTCCGCCCCCGCGAGGGTACAAGGAGTTTTTTCCAATTAAAGGACAGTCGAAACGGGATTTATTTCTTTATTTCAAAGTCGCCACTTGGAGATTTAGAGTGTCCCAAGTCACCTATTTTAATCCCGAATCGAGGAAAAGAATGACTCTGTATTACAGTCTGTGCACCAGAAATCCGGATAAGGAATTCTGTTAACCCGGGAGAAGGTGTTAGGCATTCCCGAGTTCCGTGGTTCTAGCACGGTCGCTTAACTGTTATATTCGGCTTGATTATCTAATATAATACATATTATAAACTTATGTGCAAATTTTATCCCTTAGCCGCTTTTATTATTCTTTTATTTATTGTTATTATTTTACGAAAAATTGCAACATTGTGAAAACGTATTTCAAATCACGTCGCAATCAATTGCACCCGTGGTTATCGACACATTTCGACTCCATTGAGATTTAGATTTGGGTTACATAAATGCACACCCGTATTTAAGGAAATAACATTATTAAATACGCGCCTAGAGCGACTAGCGTGTCATTATTTTGGGTAGGGCCGTGAAATTTGCTAAAACGGCTCTTCCCTAATTCTAAGCAATTAACTGTACATTTATTGAGGGTCCCGAAATCTATACATTTCATTAAGCGAGGCTCATCTCATTTATTTTAAATGGACAAATCTTAAAGCGACTACATTTTTTCTATAAAAATTAGTCTCTAAAATAAAGAAAGAAAAATCCTAATTAATTACTAGCTTTTATAATTTTAAGAAAACATGACATGCTAATTGCTTGGTTAATACAAATATTGATAAAAAATAAAAATAAAAAGAATTTTACTCTTAATTTCGAAATTTTAAATAAAATAAAAATTCAACAACTAATATTCAAAATAAACAAATATAGCTAGATTAAAACTCAGCATTGTTATTATTTTTTTAAAAAAATATTATTGAGATTAATTATTCACAATCATTTGAAACTAGATTTAACCATAATTACTAAAGCTTATTAGAAAGTTTATTAGACTTAAACGTTCTTCTAATCTTGTTTAATCTCAAGTCATCTTAATGCCTAATTTACGATGTTTAATTTAAATTCATGTTTTAATTAAATTTAGCTACTTGTTCATGATCAACCTACAATCTTGAAGCCTTCATAGCTAGTGAATTAACCTGTTTTGCCGAACTGATTTATTACAGACTAACTTATGATATTATTTTCTTATTCCAACTATTATTTAGTAATTCATGAAATAGCTTAAATACAATCAACAAAAGAAACAAAGAAAAAAAAACGAAATTAAAACTTCAAATTTTCATTCTTCATATGTATCCATGCTTCATATTTCGGATTACAATAACCAGCTTTTCAATTGTGTACCTGATATTGGAAGCAAAAGAAAATGAATATGAGAATCATCAGCAGTAGTAAAATCAGTACAACACAGCAACAATAGCCCATCAACAGTAACAAACCAGTGGAGTAGTAATCCAAAAAAAAAAATCTTCCAGCTTTGATGAAACAACAATTAATTCTGTTTTCAAATAACAAAAGAAAGCAGAATATTTTTTTTAGTTTTTTTTTTGAAAGCTTAAATATTTTTCGGAATTTTCTATCTCTTAAATGTTCAGCCCTTTTCTCTCTCTTATTTTCAAATTTGTTTCTCTCTCGTATCTGTGTATTTTTTCTCTATCTCTCTGTCTATATTTTTTGATTTCAAGACTTCACATATATAACACATCCCATAAACCTTTCAATTAATTAAAATCCATACTTTTCTCTACCCAACCCATTATCTTTCCACTCATCCCCATTACATTAAATAAACATATCACACCACCCCATTTCATTTTGTCCCCCATGCTTCATTTAAAATAATGCAAGATTCCCCTTTAAATTAAATCTTGTCCCCCTTTATATTAAATAATCATATCACAACCCACCCCATTTCATTTTGTCCCCCATGCTTCAAATAAACAATTACAAAATGTACAATTCCTAAACTACCCCTTCCGACCTTACTGAAATTACCAAACTACCCCTGAACGTATTACAAATTTACCAAACTACCCATCAGCTATAACACATCAATTAATCAAACTTAACCAAAATATAGACAATATGATCAATTTCTAACAATGTTCAAACAACAATATGAACACGGATGAACATCATAACAACAATATCACATGAACATGATTTTAACAACATTTCAACAACAAATCACATGAACACAAATTGAACAACCAAGAACAACTAAAATTTGATTGAACAATATTTTTAGCAACAACAAACCTATTTTTCGGATTTAAACAACAACAACAATCAAACAAGTATATTTAGATTCTTAAATTCAATAATATTGAACTTAAAATCAACTCTAACAACATTATAACAAACAATTCTTATATTAAACTTTAAACAAGATTATGAGACCAATTCAAGAAATAATCACAAATGGTAAACAAGAAATCAAACTATACACATTTCGGATTCAAAATCAAACAAACATAATATGAACATGAATTAAATCTAAAAATAAAAACGACGGATTCAAATGACTAAAACCAACATACTTCCCTTATTGCAACTAAATTCTTTTAGGCAAATGACAAAACAAAACTAAGAAGAAACAATTATGAATTTAAACTTGAACTTTAACAATATTAACAATTTCCGAAAAATACATCAAATACATAAAACAAATTGAGGAAACAATTAATTAAACTTCAATTTGTATCTAACTAACATTAAACTAACAACATTTACCTAAACAATAAAACAAACATGAAATAAACATGAAAAATTCACCAAATAATGAACAAACTAGAAAATTATTTCAACGAAGAACAAACCAAACAAGAATTGAACCATTTATCGATTTTGGATCCGAAAAATACCAAACAAAAATATGGACGATAAATGAGATTCAAAAACCAACTAACCGGAAATGAAACGATGAACAACGACCAACCAACGACGAACTCGGACAGTGATCGACGACATCGACCAAAACTACTCCATGTACGCGAACTCGACTGGACTGAAGCAGTAGCATCCGCTACTGCTGGACATCGGCGCTTGAACTGAATGATGAAGACGAAGCAGAAGCAGTTGACGATGAAGAGAAATGGACGCAGCAGCAGCTTAATGAAGAAGCCATAGTCATCGAGGTTCGCGAACTCGACTGGACTGAAGCAGTAGCATCCGCTACTGCTGGACATCGGAGCTTGAAATGGACGCAGCAGCAGCTCGGACGCGAGGAGGAGCAGCGGCGACGGTGTGGTTTGGACGATGAAGCAGTGGCTATGGATGTTCGAGCTGAAGAAGACGAAGTGAGGCAGCATCAACTCGGTTGTTCGAGCTTGGTCGTTAATGGCGGACGTCTGGCATGGTCGTTCATGGTGAAGCAACAACGAGAAACAAACGATGTGAGGCAGAAGCTAGGAGGACGCTGAAGCAGAAGCAGCGGGCAGTCCATGGTCGAGCTTGAGCTCGTCAATGGAGAAACAACGCTGGGGCGATGGACTATCGTGGTGGTTGTGTCGTTTGGTTGTGTATGTGTGCGTGAGTGTGATGACGTGAGGGGGTGTTCGTGCGGGAGGGTGGTCGACGTTGCAGGCTGGGGTTTGTGGGGGGCATCCATGGATGGAGCTTGAAGTTTTGAGGAAGAAGAAGGAGAATAGGGGGGCGGATGCTTTAGGCATTTTTAGGGTTTTCTTACTATTTTTTTTTGTTTTCTTTTGTTTTATTTTTTTTGAAATGAAAGATAATAGGGTGTTGGGTTATGGACCGGGTTGATCCAGTTCGAAATGGACTGGGTCGTAGGGAAGACTGGGCCATTTTTTGGGCCTGTGGCTTGAAATTGAAGAAGAGGCCCAATTCCGACTTTCTTTATATTTTCGCTCTCTTTTCTTCTTTTATTTCTCTAAAACTAAATTATAAAAATACTTAAACTATTATTAAGAACTAAATTAAGTTATAAAAGCGCAAATTAACTCTCAATAACAATTAACGCACAATTAAGTATTAATTAAGCATAAAATTGTATATTTGGACATTAAATGCTAAAAATGCAAACGATGCCTATTTTTGTAATTTTTAATTTTTGTAAAACAAATTTAATCACTAACAATTGTAGAATTAAATCCTACATGCAAAATGCGACATATTTTTGTATTTTTATTAATTTAGCAAATAAACATGCACAGACAAATACAAATAATTATTCAAAATATCACAAAATTGCACATCAAAGAAAAATCATTTTATTTTTTGAATTTTTTGGGAGTAATTCTCATATTGGGCAAAAATCACGTGCTTACAGCTGCCCCTCTTTGCCCGAAGACACGAAGGGTTTTCGTGCAAAGATAAAGCGAGCGATTTTTGCCCATCCGAGTACTCCGTGTGAAGCATTTATTGAAAAAGATTTGACCGAACCTTTGCTTCAAAGGTTTCCTACATATCCTGGGCTAAACAGGAATCAGGTCAATGTAGTTCGGGAAGTTTTTGGTAGCTGGGACTACCGTGGGACTGCATTGTTACTGTTGTTGCATGCTATTACTACTGCTTACCGATCTCCTTGTTACACCTTGCTTAAAAGAAAACAAGAAGCTAGGCTATACTGCATTTTTTCTTGTTGCCTTGCTTTCTTGTCTGCTTGCATTTTTTCCTGTGCTTTTCTTCCGATGCTTTCCTTACTTTCGACACATGCACTTGAGTTTTTGCTGGGACCTCTTATTGCAACCTTCTGCTTCCCAGTGCTGGGGATTTTTATTGTTTCCTGCTGGGGATTCATATTGTAACCCTCTGTTTTATTGTCCTCTGACTTGATCTTGAAATGTATGCCTCTGTTCTATGGGCGGGCTCCCAACTTCAATACTTGAAATTAAAGACTGAAATGTATGCCTCTGTTATCTGGGCGGGCTCCCAACTTCAACTCTTGAAATGTAAAGACTGAAATGTATGCCTCTGTTATCTGGGCGGGCTCCCAACTTCAATGCTTGAAATGTAAAGACTGAAATGTATGCCTCTGTTATCTGGGCGGGCTCCCAACTTTAATGCTTGAAATGTAGGGACTGAAATGTATTCCTCTGTTATCTGGGCGGGCTCCCAACTTCAACTCCTGAAATGTAATATCTCTATTCTCCAGGCAGACTTCTGACTTTTAAAATTTAAACTATGTGTCTCTGTTCTTCAGGCGGACTCCTTACATCAAACTTGAAAAGTATGTCTCTGTTCTCCAGGCGGACTCCTGACTTTTAAAATTTAAGCTGTATGTCTCCGTTCTTCAGGTGGACTCCTGACGTCAAACTTGAAAAGTACGTCTCTGTTCTCCAGACGGACTCCTGATTGCTAAATTTGAAATGAATGTCTCTATTCTCCAGGCGGACTCCTGACTTTTAAAATTTAAACTGTATGTCTCCGTTCTTCAGGCGGACTCCTGACGTTAAACTTGAAAAATACGTCTCTGTTCTCCAGGCGGACTCCTGACAACTTGCATTTATCCTAATTAGTGCTTGTTTTTCCCTCCTGGAGAATTCCTCTTCAACAACTAATTTTTCTCCCCCTGCTTAATCAAAGAAAATTTCGTCAGTTTAAAACAGTGGTTAGTTGATGGCATTCTTGCTGAAAAATCCTTCCGCTGCCTTGCTTTGTGTTGACTAATTTCCACGCACTGACCCTGAACCGCTTGACTTTCTGACCAACTTTTAAATTTCCCAACCTCTGGCGACCTAAATGCTTTACACCCCTGCTGTTATTTCACTTTTCTGACCTTTTATTTGAGCTTTCACCTTTCCCACGACATTTCCCAATCATTTCACCGATGAAACTTCCGTTAATTCCCTGTATTCCACTTGACATTAAGTTGTTTTTGACATGCTCTGACCACGTTGTGCTTTACAATTCTAGAAGCTGGTAGTGAACTTTGAAGTCCTTTCTGCTTGCATCGAACAAAACTGGCACTGAAACATCTCAGCTAGATAAAAACCCTCAAAAGAAAAATGAAATGATTTTTGAGTTAAGGATAAGAAGAATCCAAAACCAGATGACTGTTTGAAAAGAGAAAGAAAAGAAACTTATCTGAACGAGACAACTAGTACCAATGGTCAAGACATGCATTTTGGATTAATCAGCCCAATCTGTCCAAACAAACAACTCTCAATTGCCGTACCTCATTGCCCAGAACTTCCATCACTTGTTTGATTTATCTAGACCTTAACCTTGTTTCCCTGCGGTACCGCGAAACGGTTTCTATCAACATACCTTTCTCAGTTTTCCATTTCTTATCTCACCTTCGCCTTGAGGTGCCCGTAAAGGTTTTCACCAACAAGACTCTCTCATTTATTTTTCTCTCAGCTCCCGTCGCCTTACGGTGCCTGTGAGGGTTTTCACCCATAAGACTCTCTCATTTATTTTTGTTCTTCTTGCTCGAACCAGAGTGTTGCCCCTGTCGTGGGTTATTCCTACCTGTTCATCTTGGCATTTCTCAAAACTGATCATAAGGTCTTTCTTCGGTCCGTAATGTAGGCTTTTGGATTGATTTAGAAAGAAAGGTATAAAAGGCTCAAAACAATTCCAATGGGTTCAAATTACAACTTTCGGAATCCAACTTTCATAACAATCACCACTTCTGCCCCAGTTTCTTGCTTGGGGATTTTTGGATTTCTATTTGGTATGACTGAACCTTGGAGTAAGGCTGCCTACGTACCCTTTCGGGATCAAGTCAAACGTAGTTCACTTCATAGAGACTACGTTGTTATGTTTTCTCTTCTTTCCCTTTTTTTTCATTTTTCCTTCTTTTCTTTTCTTCTTTTCTTTTCTTTTCTCTTTTTTTTTCTTTTCTTTCCTTTTTTTTCCTTTATGTTCGACACTTGTGTTCTCTGATAATGCCGATGATTCCGAAAGAGGTGCATGAAAAATAAGTAAGGCTCGAAGGGGATAACAAGGGATATGAGTGTTTGGATAGCAGAACAAAATGCCTTCATCATTTCAATCTTTAAGATATGCCAAATACGAACAGATACATTTAGAAAAATAAAGAAATCATACATAATATCTCTTGACCGCATCGGAATTGATGGTCATTTCTACACATTTTCCTTCCGCATCTGTCAAATACAATGCTCCATTAGACAACACTCTGGTTACTACAAATGGTCCTTGCTAGTTTGGGGCAAATTTTCCTTTTGCCTCAAACCAATGAGGCAAGATCCGCCTCAGTACTAATTGCCCGACTTCAAATTTCCTTGGACGTACTTTTTTGTTGTATGCTCTTGCCATTCTTCGTTGGTACAGTTGGCCATGACACACTGATGCCAATCTTTTCTCATCGATCAAACTCAACTGCTCAAGACGGATTTTCACCCATTCATCATCATTGATTTCAGCCTCTGCAATGATTCGCAGAGATGGGATTTCCACTTCTGCGGGTATTACCGCCTCGGTACCGTACACCAATGAGTAAGGAGTCGCCCCTACCGAGGTACGCACGGTGGTGCGATATCCTAACAATGCAAAAGGCAATTTCTCGTGCCATTGTCTAGATCCTTCAACCATCTTCCGGAGTATTTTCTTTATGTTCTTATTGGCCGCTTCAACCGCACCATTTGCCTTAGGACGGTACGGAGTAGAGTGCCTGTGAGCAATCTTAAACTGCTCACATGTCTCCTTCATCAAATGGCTATTAAGATTAGCCCCATTATCTGTGATGATTACCTTTGGGATCCCAAACCGACAGATGATATTTGCATGCACGAAGTCAACTACAGCCTTCTTGGTCACAGACTTGAATGTCTTCGCTTCCACCCGTTTGGTAAAATAATCTACAGCTACCAAGATAAACCTGTGCCCATTTGATGCTGCTGGATCAATTGGCCCAATAACATCCATGCCCCATGCAACAAAAGGCCATGTCGCGGACATCGTATGTAATTCTGATGGTGGAGCATGAATCAAATCTCCATGTATTTGGCATTGATGACACTTACGCACAAAACTGATACAATCTCGCTCCATCGTGAGCCAATAATAACCTGCTCGAAGAATTTTCTTTGCTAGAACATACCCACTCATATGCGGTCCGCAAACTCCGGAATGCACCTCAGTCATGATAGTTGTGGCCTGTCGTGCATCTATACATCTCAACAAACCGAGCTCTGGCATTCTTTTGTACAGTACTCCTCCACTAAGGAAAAACCCACTTGCCAACCGTCGAATTGTTCTTTTCAGATCACCGGTGGCTTGCGTTGGATATACTCCCGCTTTGATGTACTATTTGATATCATAGAACCACGGCTCTCCATCGATTTCCTCTTCTATCACATTACAGTAAGCATGCTGATCACGGACTTGAATCTGTAATGGATCGATATAGGCCTTATCTGGATGGTGCAACATTGACGCCAAAGTATCCAAAGCGTCAGCAACCTCATTATGAATCCTTGGAATGTGTCTGAATTCTATGGCCTGAAAACGCTGGCAAAGCTCATGCAGACACTGCCGATACGGTATAAGCTTCAAGTCCCGTGTTTCCCATTCCCCATGAATCTGGTGTACTAGTAAGTCCGAGTCACCCATGACCAAGACTTCCCGTACACCCATATCCACAGCTAATCTCAACCCCAATATACACGCCTCATATTCTGCCATGTTGTTTGTACAGTAGAAACGAAGCCGAGCTGTAACGGGGTAATGCTGACCTGTTTCCGAAATAAGTACTGCTCCTATTCCCACACCCTTCATATTTGCAGCCCCATCAAAGAAAAGTTTCCATCCCGACTTCTCAGCTTGTTCTAATTCTTCATCAGGGAAATAAGTTTTCAAAGGCTCATAATCTTCATCAACGGGGTTCTCAGCCAAGTGATCGGCTAATGCCTGTGCTTTCATGGCAGTCCGTGTCACATAGACAATGTCGAACTCTGTAAGTAAGATCTGCCACTTTGCAAGCCTTCCTGTGGGCATGGGTTTCTGGAAAATATACTTCAACGGGTCCAAGCGAGATATAAGGTAAGTGGTGTAAGATGACAAGTAATGTTTCAATTTCTGTGCCACCCAAGTTAGGGCACAACATGTCCTTTCCAGATGAGTATACTTGACCTCGTAAGATGTGAAATTCTTACTGAGATAGTAGATAGCATGCTCCTTTCTGCCCGTAACATCATGTTGCCCCAGTACACAGCCGAATGAACTGTCCATAACTGTCAGATACAGAATCAAAGGCCTCTCTGGTTCTGGTGGGACCAACACAGGTGGGTTTGACAAATACCCCTTTATCTTATCAAAAGCCTCCTGGCATTCATCAGTCCATTTGACCGCGGCATCTTTCTTTAACAATTTGAAAATTGGTTCACATGTTGCCGTGAGCTGAGCAATGAACCTGCTGATATAGTTCAGTCTTCCCAACAAACTCATCACCTCGGTTTTGTTTCTTGGAGGTGGCAATTCCTGAATAGCTTTAATCTTTGACGGGTCTAATTCAATACCTCTCCGGCTAACTATGAATCCCAACAACTTCCCAGATGGCACCCCGAAAGCGCATTTCGCAGGATTGAGCTTAAGATTGTACCTGAGAAGCCTTTGAAAGAATTTTCTCAAATCTCTAACATGGTCAGATTGCTGTCTAGACTTAACGATCACATCATCCACGTATACCTCAATTTCTTTATGTATCATATCATGGAAGATAGTTGTCATGGCCCTCATATAAGTTGCCCCAGCATTTTTCAAACCAAACGGCATGACCCGATAACAATACGTTCCCCACGGCGTGATGAATGTCGTCTTTTCTGCATCTTCCTTATCCATTAGAATCTGATGATAACCCGCATAACAATCCACAAAAGAGCCAATATCATGTTTGGCACAATTGTCGATCAGTATATGGATGTTGGGCAGTGGGAAATTATCTTTTGGGCTTGCTTTATTAAGGTCTCGATAATCGACGCACACCCTGGTCTTGCCATCTTTCTTTGGCACAGGCACGACATTGGCTAACCAAGTGGGGTACCGTGTAACCTGAATGACCCTTGCCTCAAACTGCTTGGAGATCTCTTCTTTGATCTTCACACTTATGTCTGTTTTGAACTTTCTCAACTTCTGCTTGACAGGGAGGAGTGCTGGATCAGTGGGCAATTTATGAACCACCAAATCGGTGCTTAGACCCGGCATATCATCATATGACCATGCAAAAACGTCTTTGTACTCATGCAATACTTTAATTATCTCCTCCTTGAGTTGTGGATCCAAATGAACACTTATTTTAGTTTCCCGTACATTATCTTGGTCCCCTAGATTAACTGCTTCTGTGTCATTTAGGTTAGGTTTGTGTTTTTCTTCA
This sequence comes from Nicotiana tabacum, assembly GCF_000715075.1. Lineage (NCBI taxonomy): Eukaryota > Viridiplantae > Streptophyta > Magnoliopsida > Solanales > Solanaceae > Nicotiana > Nicotiana tabacum. Next base: position 23,790,175 of record NC_134097.1, on the reverse strand, counting down.
AAGTGGCTTAATTCTTTACTAATTTCCTCATAAGCTTCATCATTATTACAATCCATCCCATCATCACACTCGTTCTCTTGTATTATTACTTCTGAATTAGATTGGCTTTTAAAACTGGGCCGAAGATTCCTCATGCATGTCATGTCATTGATATCAGCATAAAGAGAACTGTACAAAGAAAAGAAAAGAAAATGGAAAGAGAATTAGGGACGAAGAAAATTGCATTTCATTAAACGTAAAGACAACAAGGTTTTAACTCATCCAAACGGACGGAACATAACAACTGGATTACAAACCCTGGAATAATCCAGGTGACAAAAAGGAAAACAAAACCCACTACCACGACTCCCTCCGAACTGGAAGAGGAGTAGCTTCCCAATTGCTGATGTTAGCACGTGGTCCGATGTACTGTATGTCTGCTCTGCTTGACCCTTCCCCGGCCTCAACCATGTTTACTTCAGCAAATACTTTCTCAAACACCTTATCCAAATTCCCATCCGCCTCAACTAACGAACCCGATATCTTTGCCAATGACTGTTTCTTGATATTCGGCCTGACGAAGGACCTGGACAATCGAGGAATTGGTTTAGGGAGCACCCAAGCTTTCTTCTTCAATTTACGGGCCTTTCTGACATCTGCCGCTGTTGGTTTGAACCCTAACCCGAAGGTGTCCAGATTTTTGGGCAAAGACACAGGTTGAGTAATGCCCTGCAGTTCAATCCCCAAACCCTTCCCGGGCACGAACCCGTTATTCAACATTTCTGACACTACCATGACGGTCGCAGCTGACACCCTGGGACATGGCATGCTTTTACCTTCAGGCATCCTGCTCACCGGAACCGTTTCGAGGATATGATACACCCATGGCCCCTTATCATCTTCGGTTTCTATAAAGGGTACAATGGCATCATTCACGGCGCATGTGGGATCTTCCCCATGTAACACAATTTCTTGTCTGTCCCACTCGAATTTGATCATTTGGTGTAGTGTGGAGGGCACGGCTTTTGCCGCATGAATCCACGGTCGACCCAACAAAAGATTATAGGATATTGCAGCATCCAACACCTGAAATTCCATCGTGAACTCGACTGGGCCAATAGTCAATTCGAGTACAATATCCCCTACTGTGTTTGTTCCCCCTCCATCGAACCCTCGAACACAAATGCTATTTTTGCGGATTCTATCCTCATCAATCTTTAACTTGTTCAATGTGAATAACGTGCAAATATTAGCGCTCGACCCGTTATCGATTAGTGCCCGAGTAACCATTGAACCTTCACATTTGACCGTCAAATAGAGAGCCTTGTTGTGTTCTGTGCCTTCCATAGGCAATTCATCATCAGAAAATGCTATCCTGTTCACTTCAAAGATCTTGTTGGCAATTGTCTCTAAATGGTTTACTGAGATTTTGTCAGGCACATGAGCCTCATTCAATATCTTCATTAAAGCTCGGCAATGCTCATCAGAGTGAATTAATAATGACAACAACGAGATTTGGGCCGGTGTTTTTCTCAGTTGATCAACAATGGAATAATCTTGTCCTTTCATCTTTTTCAGAAACTCTTCTGCTTCCTCTTCCGTTACAGCTTTTTTAACTGGCACTGGATTGTCTTTTGCGCCCTTAGCTTTTCTCAACTCTTCAGGGGCGAAACAACGTCCTGACCGGGTCAGTCCCTGTGCTTCACAACTTTCTTCCTCAATTTCCTTTCCTTTGTATGTCACCACTACTTTGTCATATTTCCAGGGTACGGCTTTGCTATCAACCATGGGTAACTGGACTACCGGTTTTATGACAACCGGCTCTATATAGACTCCCTTCACAACCACCACGGGCGTGGATACTGACCTTGGTACCACTATCTTGACTGGCTCCTGCTTTTTCTCGGCCACAAACGGTCCCTTTCCCATTACTAGCACTGGCTTGTCTTCTACTGCTTTTAACTGAACCACTGGCCTTGCACTCACTGTCTTTTCTTTGGTTTCCGTAGAACGAATCACCATAACCACCTGCGAAGGTTTCTTAGGCTCTGCCCCCTTATGTATCAGTTCAATCATGTTGGCCTCATAATGCGCTGGTAACGGATTTTGATTGATGTTCGGGGCCTCTAGAGCCTGTACCTCAATACGACGATTATCAATGAGCTCTTGGATTGCGTTTTTCAACTTCCAACATTTTTCAGTATCGTGCCCGGCATCCCTGAGCAATACTCGCAGCTAACAGAGTGGTCCAGGTTTCTGGGAAGAGGATTTGGTGCTTTGGATTCAACTGGGGTCAACATCCCCAACTGTTTCAATCTGTGGAAAAGAGAAGTGTAAGATTCTCCCAGCGGGGTAAATGTTTTTTTGTTTGGGGCCTTCTCATTTCTAAAAGCTTGGTTTGGGCGGAAGCTGGTCCCTAGTCTGTTAGCCCTGGGAGGTGGATAGGTGTTTTGTGGGTGTGGCTGTGTATTTTGGGGACTTGGTGTACGCCATTACGAGTGCACTGGGGGTTGAGTGTAGGTCTGGGCATGGTGAATAGAAAATTGTGGTTCTGGTGGTGGATAATAGTGTTGCGGTGGACCATATGAGGTATATTGATAGTTTGGGTGATGGGGTCTGGGTTGGTTATAGTAGAGTGGACGGTTATTGTGCCTGGACCAAACATTAGCTTCAACTGCAGCAACTTCTTCTTTCTTCTTCTTTCCCAGCACCCCACCAGTACCGCTTTGGATGGCCTGGGTGGTTGCTTTCAAAGCCGAGTAGCTCAAGATCTTGTTAGATTTCAATCCTTCTTCAATCATGGCTCCCATCTTTACCACTTCATTAAACGACTTCCCGACAGATGTCACTAGATGACCAAAATAGGTAGGTTCCAATGTTTGCAAGAAGTAATCTACCATCTCACTTTCCCGCATGGGAGGATCAACCCTTGCAGCTTGTTCCCTCCAGCGGAAACCAAACTCTCTAAAACTTTCCCCAGGCTTCTTTTCTAGTTTCAACAATGACAGACGATCAGGGACTATTTCGAGGTTATATTGAAAATGGCCGATGAATGCCTGGGCCAAATCATCCCATGTATACCATCGACCGGGGTCTTGCCTCGTGTACCATTCTAGCGCTGACCCGCTCAGGCTTTGCCCGAAATATGCTATCAACAACTCATCTTTTCCCCCAGCCCCTCTCATTTTGCTACAAAAACCACGCAGATGGGCTACTAGGTCACTGTGCCCTTCATATAAGTCAAACTTCGGCATTTTAAACCCCGCAGGCAACTGTACATCAGGAAAAGGGCACAAATCTTTGTATGCGACACTAACTTGGTTTCCTAAACCATGCATGTTCCTGAAGGATTGCTCCAGGCTTTTGACTTTACGAATCACCTCCTCTTGTTCTGCATTCTTAACCGGTTTCTCAACTTCTCCCGGGATTTCAAAATGGGGAGAGGAGGTATATGGCTCAGGCGCTTTGAAAGTGGGTTCGGGAGGGTAATATTGGGTGTCGTGAGCTTGGAATAGCGGCTCACTGGATGATCTATGTAGTGGAGCTGGGGGAGGTGCCACAAAGACGGGAACATTTGGTGGAGGAGTGTTTTGAGTGGGAGGTGGAGCTTGGGAATCATAAGCCTCTCTTCCCTGATAATAGTGATGGCTTGGGAAACTTGTTGAAGGACCGGGAGAGGGGTATTCCGGCGTGTGTACTGGTTGGAGGGTAGGAGTAACGGGTAGTTCTTGCCCCTTCTGGGCTCTAGCTAAGGCTATCTGCATTTCATTCATTTCTAGCCTCATTTTTTCCATTTTCTCCAGGGCTTCCTTCAGCATCTGATTGGCCGTTTTTTCTGACTCAACGCTGTTGTCTGACCCAGTCATGCTTTCTGGTATAGGACCTTTTGATCTTGTTTGATAATGGTACGGTGCCAGTACGCTCTAACAACTAACTGATATTGGAAAAACAACAAACTTGTCAGTGTTAGAGTCTTAACAGATATTGTAATTGCACGTTAGGGGGATGCAATGCTCCTAGGCATTTAATCATTTCTAACATGCTTTTGCTCTGACCTCATGCATCATCCCAGCTTATTTTTGCTCTGACAAATATATATTCTTCTTTTTTTTTTTTTAAATTACGGTCGAATCCTATATAGATTGCCTACGTATCGTGACCCCGCACGAATCAGACCAAGCGTAGTTCGTGCAGATAAATGTAAAAATATGGGTGGAAATAAAATGCTCAACTTTCATTAATAAACAGACTCTTACAAACTCGACATCTTTTGTTTTGGAAAGAAACTAACAAACGCAATCTGAAAGCAAACAAAAACTCTAAGCTGCAAACATACTCAATCCGGACGTACAAAAGACTGACTCGACATGGTAGACACTCAAAGACACGGACTATGCATATTCTAGTGCTTCAAACTTAGGTATCCGCGGGGCGTCGTTCGGCCTCGCCGCGGGTCTAGGATCCAAATCCCTTTCAAGCTGCTCTAACTCATTCATGGTTCGCTTCACATAGATCATCACTGCTGAGATAAAAGTAGTACGGGTCATGTCTTCACAAACCCGGCATCTCCTGACAATAGCATGAGCAATGGCTCTAATCCTGTCTTTTGTTTGCTTCTTTTCTATGAGCAAGCGTCTTATCTGATCGCTGCACGTCTTTAAAGCTCGGGAGTCTTGCAAGTGCTGGTCTTGCAGCTGTTGCACTTCTGCCTCCATTTGGGCTAACAAGTTGTAACAATGTCCGCTCTCAGTTTCGAAGTCTCTAGCCTGCCTAACTGCTCTACCTTCAAGGGCAACTACTTTTCTCTTTAAATTGGCAACAATTTTCTCATGGTCCCTCTTCAACTGATTCAATTATTGGCGACGCTCTTCGGTTCTTGTCGCCCATTGTGCTTTGAGTTCTGCCATGACATTTTCAGCTTTTCCTAGCTCATCCCGCCATTCTCTGACTTCGCTTTCCAATCTTTTTACCAATTGTTCATCGGATCGGCTCCTCGGTTGCTTATCGATGGTTATCTTCAACTGTCGGACTTGGGCTTTAAGAGCGTCATTTTCTCTGGCTAGTTTATTCTTTTCACCTTGATCCTCGGCAACCTGTACACTGCTCTCGAATTTCAGACTCTCGACTTGTTGCTTTAATTTACCAATCTCAACCCGATAGCTTTCTTCCTTTGCTAACCAATCCCACTGCTCTTGGGACGACTTGGCGAAATCTTCGAGATGAGGTCTTTTAGCCGGTCTTCCATATGCCACGTCGCCTCTGAACCATTCGTGATACCCTGGAGCAATTTCCCCTCTGACCCTATCAGACACACAAGTGTTTGCCATCAGATATTAACACTCAATCCAAATTTGACGAACCTCTTCCTCGGGGAATCGACTGTCAGGACTAATTTCGATCACTTGGGTACTTAAATCTTCATCTCTCGGTATTACTTGATATCTACCGAGTTGCCTCAGAACCCGATATGGTGCATAAGGTTGTATGCTTTTGAGTCCCATTAACAAAAAATGCGGTCGGGCTGCTGGCATATATATGACTTCCTCGACAGACAACCATCCAAGCACCCACTGTATCTGGCTAGCCTTGAGGTTCCGAAATAATAATGCCCAAGCTGTGACTCCTTCAGGTAGACCAACCCCTTTGATTCTCGTACAAAATTCCCCTATACAAGTTTTCTCAGCCGAGCCATAACTTAATAACTGAGAGCGCGGGCACAAATGCTCAATCATCCATATTTGTAACAATAAGTTACATTCCTCAAAAAATTTGCCCCCAGCTTTGCACGCAGTGAGAGCTCTGAAGATATCAGCCACAATCATAGGTGCTAAAGTGCTTTACCCCATGGTTTGCAAAGTACTGACGACGCCTGCTATTTTCAAATCAATATTACCATCTTTCCTTGGGAATATTACGAGACCCAAAAAAGCTACCATAAATGCCACTCGCCTGTGTTTCTCCCATTTTTGTCGGCTATTTCTGCTGCAAAGCTTAAAGTCTGGATTATTGAACCCGACCACATGTCCATATCTATCATACACGAAGCGGAAACTGCAGAAACCCTTTGCAAAATCTGGGTGATGAACTGTCCGGGGTACTTTCAAGGAATCCAGGAATCGATGTATGGTAATGGCTCTAGGAGCAATCAAGTATTTGAATCTCAATGGAGCTTGGTCACTTCCAATGTACCCCGCTATTTCTTCTATTGTTGGGGTGAGTTCAAAGTCTGAAAAATGAAACACATTATGTGCCGAATCCCAATGGGCGACCAATGCCCTGATGATATCCCCCCGAGGCTGAATGTCTAATAAATCCGGAAGGTCTTTCAAATATTTTCTCACTTCGTCTTGCCCTTCTTTGCCCAAATCATTCCACCACAATTGCAGCTCAAAAGGGATTTTGGTCATTATTGAAAAAGGCTCATTTATTGTTGTGCTCATCCTGCACATTTATTAAAGCGTTTAAGCAAAAGAAAACTTTTATTTAACTCCAAAAACTACTATCTATATTATCGACTCAAAATTAGCCCTATATTTTAAATGAAGAACTCAATTCTTAATTCTAATATTTTTAGATAAAAGACCCGATATTGCGACACGGCCTTCCTGCGCCTCAGGGGCAAAAATTTTAAGGCTGTGAAGGTCAAAAATCAAAATACGACCAAAGGTGGTTGTTTATGCAAAGTCAGCCCTTCGGTGCCCCGTTTGGGAATATTTGGCTATTTATGACATAACAACATCACCTGACTTATTTATGACTCTTTTTTTTTATCGTTTTTCAAATTAGGAAACTCACTATTGCAAACACGGCCTTTCAACGTCTCGGGGACGAAGATTTTTAAGGCTGTGTGGGTCAACTGGACCAAATCTTAAATATGACCCAAATGTGGTTGTTTATGCAAAATCAGCCTTCCGGCGTCCCCTTCGGGAACATTCGGCTATGTCTTCATAAAACAGCGTCACCCGACTTCTTAGAAATTTGACATATATATTTTGCTATTATTAGCAAAATGGGAGGTTGGACACCACCCGACTTATTTATGGCAAAATTAAAATTCTTGACATGTTTTTTTTTTTATTTGTTTTTTTTTTAGCAAAAAGGGGGTTGGACCCGATGAGGGTTGCCTACGTATCTCACATCCGGTGAGAATCAAACCCGCGTAGTTCGGGCAAATTAACCGAACTATTTTAAAACATGACTCTTTTTCATTTTTATTTTTTCCTGGCAAGACAATCTATTTTCCTTTTCTATTTTTGAAAAAGACAAAATAACGATTTTTTTTTCATTTTCAACAAACAATAAAACAATCTATTTTTCCTGAAAAAAAAAATAATAATAAAAGACTCTTTTTTTTTTAATATTTTTTTAGTAAAACAAAATAAAATATTTTCCTTTTTTTTTTTTTCAAAATTTCGGCAGAGTTTCGCCAGTAATTGGTCATTGATTTTTTCTAAAATAATCAATTAACTCCCTAACTGATATATTCTTTTTCCTTTTTTTTCTTTTTTTTCTTCAATTTTCCAACATTCCCGAGATTCAGAAACCGGTCAACATGCAAGTTCGAAAAAAATATATGTACAGAGCAAGTAGGATGCATCAGAATGGTCTTTTCATTTCAGGTTGCTAGTCCTAGACGGACCCAACCCCTGTGTTGAGTCCCCTAAGTCAAATGTAACGTGATGCAAATAATCGTTCCTACTAGGGATCCGGCATGAGGTTTCGTTATACTAGGTTTATAACCTGGGTATATGTTCTAGACTGTGTACCCGAGCGGACAACTCGAGTCGAGGAGGGGACAACTTACCGGGAACCAAAAGGCCATCCGGCTTCGTAACTTATACATCCTCTTTCTTATTTCAGGTATTGACACTAACAGAATAGGGAGCCTCGACCAGCGAGCTTCTCCCCAGAGGTAAGAAGAGAAGGGTTTCGGCACAGTTTATATACAGTTCAGATAATATCAAAGCGGTAAAAGACAACATTTAGTATGTTATGTCAGAACATGCAATATATATCAGATAATAAAGCCAAATATAACAATTATTCTAAGCTCGAATTCTTGAACCCTGAACTAGTGGTTCTGGGTTATCAGTCCCCAGCAGAGTCGCCAGAGCTGTCACACCTCCTTTTTCCGCCCCCGCGAGGGTACAAGGAGTTTTTTTCCAATTAAAGGACAGTCGAAACGGGATTTATTTCTTTATTTCAGAGTCGCCACTTGGAGATTTAGGGTGTCCCAAGTCACCTATTTTAATCCCGAATCGAGGAAAAGAATGACTCTGTATTACAGTCTGCGCACCAGAAATCCGGATAAGGAATTCTGTTAACCCGGGAGAAGGTGTTAGGCATTCCCGAGTTCCGTGGTTCTAGCACGGTCGCTTAACTGTTATATTCGGCTTGATTATCTAATATAATACATATTATAAACTTATGTGCAAATTTTATCCCTTATCCGCTTTTATTATTCTTTTATTTATTGTTATTATTTTACGAAAAATTACAACATTGTGAAAACGTATTTCAAATCACGTCGCAATCAATTGCACCCGTGGTTATCGACACATTTCGACTCCATTGAGATTTAGATTTGGGTTACATAAATGCACACCCGTATTTAAGGAAATAACATTATTAAATACGCGCCTAGAGCGACTAGCGTGTCATTATTTTGGGTAGGGCCGTGAAATTTGCTAAAACGGCTCTATACCTAATTCTAAGCAATTAACTGTACATTTATTGAGGGTCCCGAAATCTATACATTTCATTAAGCGAGGCTCATCTCATTTATTTTAAATGGACAAATCTTAAAGCGACTACATTTTTTCTATAAAAATTAGTCTCTAAAATAAAGAAAGAAAAATCCTAATTAATTACTAACTTTTATAATTTTAAGAAAACATGACATGCTAATTGCTTGGTTAATACAAATATTGATAAAAAATAAAAATAAAAAGAATTTTACTCTTAATTTCGAAATTTTAAATAAAATAAAAATTCAACAACTAATATTCAAAATAAACAAATATAGCTAGATTAAAACTCAGCATTGTTATTATTTTTTTTAAAAAAATATTATTGAGATTAATTATTCACAATCATTTGAAACTAGATTTAACCATAATTACTAAAGCTTATTAGAAAGTTTATTAGACTTAAACGTTCTTCTAATCTTGTTTAAGCTCAAGTCATGCCTTAATGCCTAATTTACGATGTTTAATTTAAATTCATGTTTTAATTAAATTTAGTTACTTGTTCATGATCAACCTACAATCTTGAAGCCTTCATAGCTAGTGAATTAACCTGTTTTGCCGAACTGATTTATTACAGACTAACTTATGATATTATTTTCTTATTCCAGCTATTATTTAGTAATTCATGAAATAGCTTAAATACAATCAACAAAAGAAACAAAGAAAAAAAAACGAAATTAAAACTTCAAATTTTCATTCTTCATATGTATCCATGCTTCATATTTCGGATTACAATAACCAGCTTTTCAATTGTGTACCTGATATTGGAAGCAAAAGAAAATGAATATGAGAATCATCAGCAGTAGTAAAATCAGTACAACACAGCAACAATAGCCCATCAACAGTAACAAACCAGTGGAGTAGTAATCCAAAAAAAAAAATCTTCCAGCTTTGATGAAACAACAATTAATTCTGTTTTCAAATAACAAAAGAAAGCAGAATATTTTTTTTAGTTTTTTTTTTTGAAAGCTTAAATATTTTTCGGAATTTTCTATCTCTTAAATGTTCAGCCCTTTTCTCTCTCTTATTTTCAAATTTGTTTCTCTCTCGTATCTGTGTATTTTTTCTCTATCTCTCTGTCTATATTTTTTGATTTCAAGACTTCACATATATAACCCATCCCATAAACCTTTCAATTAATTAAAATCCATACTTTTCTCTACCCAACCCATTATCTTTCCACTCATCCCCATTACATTAAATAAACATATCACACCACCCCATTTCATTTTGTCCCCCATGCTTCATTTAAAATAATGCAAGATTCCCCTTTAAATTAAATCTTGTCCCCCCTTTATATTAAATAATCATATCACAACCCACCCCATTTCATTTTGTCCCCCATGCTTCAAATAAACAATTACAAAATGTACAATTCCTAAACTACCCCTTCCGACCTTACTGAAATTACCAAACTACCCCTGAACGTATTACAAATTTACCAAACTACCCATCAGCTATAACACATCAATTAATCAAACTTAACCAAAATATAGACAATATGATCAATTTCTAACAATGTTCAAACAACAATATGAACACGGATGAACATCATAACAACAATATCACATGAACATGATTTTAACAACATTTCAACAACAAATCACATGAACACAAATTGAACAACCAAGAACAACTAAAATTTGATTGAACAATATTTTTAGCAACAACAAACCTATTTTTCGGATTTAAACAACAACAACAATCAAACAAGTATATTTAGATTCTTAAATTCAATAATATTGAACTTAAAATCAACTCTAACAACATTATAACAAATAATTCTTATATTAAACTTTAAACAAGATTATGAGACCAATTCAAGAAATAATCACAAATGGTAAACAAGAAATCAAACTATACACATTTCGGATTCAAAATCAAACAAACATAATATGAACATGAATTAAATCTAAAAATAAAAACGACGGATTCAAATGACTAAAACCAACATACTTCCCTTATTGCAACTAAATTCTTTTAGGCAAATGACAAAACAAAACTAAGAAGAAACAATTATGAATTTAAACTTGAACTTTAACAATATTAACAATTTCCGGAAAATACATCAAATACATAAAACAAATTGAGGAAACAATTAATTAAACTTCAATTTGTATCTAACTAACATTAAACTAACAACATTTACCTAAACAATAAAACAAACATGAAATAAACATGAAAAATTCACCAAATAATGAACAAACTAGAAAATTATTTCAACGAAGAACAAACCAAACAAGAATTGAATCATTTATCGATTTTGGATCCGAAAAATACCAAACAAAAATATGGACAATAAATGAGATTCAAAAACCAACTAACCGGAAATGAAACGACGAACAACGACCAACCAACGACGAACTCGGACATTGATCGACGACATCGATCAAAACTACTCCATGTACGCGAACTCGACTGGACTGAAGCAGTAGCATCCGCTACTGCTGGACATCGGCGCTTGAACTGAATGATGAAGACGAAGCAGAAGCAGCTGACGATGAAGAGAAGTGGGCGCAGCAGCAGCTTAATGAAGAAGCCATAGTCATCGAGGTTCGCGAACTCGACTTGACTGAAGCAGTAGCATCCGCTACTGCTGGACATCGGAGCTTGAAATGGATGCAGCAGCAGCTTGGACGCGAGGAGGAGCAGCGGCGACGGTGTGGTTTGGATGATGAAGTAGTGGCTATGGTTGTTCGAGCTGAAGAAGACGAAGTGAGGCAGCATCAACTCGGTTGTTCGAGCTTGGTCGTTAATGGCGGACGTCTGGCATGGTCGTTCATGGTGAAGCAACAACGAGAAACAAACGATGTGAGGCAGCAGCTAGGAGGACGCTGAAGCAGAAGCAGCGGGCAGTCCATAGTCGAGCTTGAGCTCGTCAATGGAGAAACAACGCTGGGGCGATGGACTATCGTGGTGGTTGTGTCGTTTGGTTGTGTATGTGTGTGTGAGTGTGACGACGTGAGGGGGTGTTCGTGGGGGAGGGTGGTCGACGTTGCAGGCTGGGGTTTGTGGGGGGGCAGCCATGGATGGAGCTTGAAGTTTTGAGGAAGAAGAAGGAGAATAGGGGGGGCGGATACTTTAGGCATTTTTAGGGTTTTCTTACTATTTTTTTTTTGTTTTCTTTTGTTTTATTTTTTTTGAAATGCAAGATAATAGGGTGTTGGGTTATGGACCGGGTTGACCCAGTTCGAAATGGACTGGGTCGTAGGGAAGACTGGGCCATTTTTTGGGCCTGTGGCTTGAAATTGAAGAAGAGGCCCAATTCCGACTTTCTTTATAATTTCGCTCTCTTTTCTTCTTTTATTTCTCTAAAACTAAATTATAAAAATACTTAAACTATTATTAAGAACTAAATTAAGTTATAAAAGCGCAAATTAACTCTCAATAACAATTAACGCACAATTAAGTATTAATTAAGCATAAAATTGTATATTTGGACATTAAATGCTAAAAATGCAAACGATGCCTATTTTTGTAATTTTTAATTTTTGTAAAACAAATTTAATCACTAACAATTGTAGAATTAAATCCTACATGCAAAATGCGACATATTTTTGTATTTTTATTAATTTAGCAAATAAACATGCACAGACAAATACAAATAATTATTCAAAATATCACAAAATATCACAAAATTGCACATCAAAGAAAAATCATTTTATTTTTTGAATTTTTTGGGAGTAATTCTCATATTGGGCAAAAATCACGTGCTTACACCTTACCCCGCTGGACTCGACTATTTAAACCAATAATTAGCATAAGTAGCATTTAGTTCTCCAAATAAATGCACAGAATATGGTAACGTCCGTTTGGGTTCCCAGGGAATCCAGTGGACTTTAGACAAGGCTATCTTAAAGAGTCATTATATGGACAACATAACTGACTCGGCTAGGTTTTGACAGTGATGCATGCACAATTGAACAGAGTAGGGTTTCTATAAGGTATTAGACTAGTACCCTTGAGCGGACAACTCAAGAGGGAAAGGCACGGAACCGTCGACTACACCGTTGATCGACTGGTTTTACTGCAAATACGCCTTTGCCAAATTTAGAGGGTAATTATATCGGAAGGGCGCAACCACTCATTATAAGCGTTGCTATGGTATTTTGTTTGGCACGAGTGGAATATGATGTTAAATATGCAGTTACAAGTTGTCATGTATTTTCATGTTCATAAAGTAATGATTACACTAATTGCTCATAATTACAACAGTATTGGAGGAATTGGAGGAAAGCGGTAAAAGAAAGCATTAGAGAAAAGAAACAAAGAGCCTAGTCAGTTTTGTAATAGAAGAGAAATAAATACATTAAATAAAGGCAATAAAGAAGCAGTAAAGTCACAAATAACATGAAATGGTAAAAGCCTAAAAGAAATTCCCCAGCAGAGTCGCCACGCTGTCGCGCCCCCTTTTTTCGCGAAATCGGGCTTGTGACATTTGGGAGGACAACTCTTTCCCTCTTGGGAATTGGGTTTTGGAACTTGAAAATTCGCCACCTAATGATTAAGTGCATTAGGACACTAAGAAGGGTCGAGTTTGAAGAACCAGAGTTTGGGTAAGGGCTAGAAATTATCTCGAGGGGAAGGTGTTAGGCACCCCTCAAGATCCACTAGTGTGGTTCCCGGCCATGTTACAGTTATGACTTTACATAATCAGATAAGCAATTAAGGGCCTCAAATAGAACGGGATTTTCACATATTATTGCAAGCAAATTGAAAGTTTGAAGAGAATAAGGAAAGCAGAAATAGTTCAGACAATAAAACAAGTTAAAAGAGAGGGGGTCCTAGGTTTACAAACAATATGGATCACATTAATGCAATACCCGGCAATCGCTCCTCAGAAGAGGGGTTGCGTGTGGTATTAGCGCACCGGTCATCATATCCATATCTACCCTTCCCACCCCGTTAAGGTAGTAAAGCACAGAATGGTGTCGTTACTTATTACATGCTAGTACCCGCCCCAATCCTATCAGTCCCAGAGGCATTTGGGACTACTAGTACTAAAAGGAAAGGAAATTTGGCTTTTCAGAGTTTTAAAAGGATAAAATTCCAGGGCGACAATCAAAACATATAAGGCAGGTATAGGGAGAACACATAACAGTTTAAAGGGCTCAAACAAGCCTCCTCATTTAAAGAGACAAATTGGCTAGCATGACTTACAAGTACTGGTTATGGTCTGAAATCAAATTAAAGCGTAGGATAGGCTGATTCATCACATATTTCTCAGATGAGGAGTCCGACTTAGCCTTCCCTAGTTGTAATTTATCAAAGACTGATACAGTTAATCAATTACCTAATGGTTTGCCTAAGTGAGACCTATAGGCATGATATCTAACAGTGCCTACTCCAATTTTAAAGAAGGCTACTAATTGTAGAAAACACATAATCTGCGGATGTTAAATGACATTACTACTGATTTTAGACCTGTAGATGAAATAAACGAATCAGATTCAACTGGTTACTCCTATAGGCATGATTTCTAGGCGTTGTTGGTTTTAAGATGAGTATAAATGTGCAGGAGTCCTATAGACATGGTATCTAGAATGAAACTTATTATTACTTAACCTATAACGGTTTGCCTAATGATAGATGTAAAATGCAGAAGTGTCGAAGACCTATAGTCATGATTTCTATATGCAGAAGTGCAAAAAAACCTACAGACAGGTTTTCTATATGATTGCGAAAGTGCAGGAAACCTATAGACATGATCTCTATGTATGATATTCGGAAGTGCAGAACCTTATAGGCAGGATTTCTATATGATATGCAAAAGTGTAGAAATTACAGGTAGGATTTCTATATGACATATGTAAGCGCAGAGCTTGTAAATAGTAACGCCTATGAACATGCTGTCTACCCTTTGCATATATAAGTGACCCTCCCCTTTTCACCAGAACCCCATAAGTTATTACAATATATTACAGACCAGAATGAATTAAGAAAAGTGAAATTACATCAGAAATTAAGCTACAACCAAGGAGTCTAATTCAGACTCAAGGTCCAACAATATGAGGTTAACCAACTTCCAGGATCAGGTTTCCAGAGCCTTCTCTTTTTTGGGGTGTGTCAAAGTTCCTCAAGAGCCTCAAATGGACTCCGGGCAGTGCTTACAACCCAAATATATTGCAGAATTAAGAGCATAGTGCAGTGTGGAAATGCCAGCCCTCAGATGTCCAAGTTCAGAGGGAACTCAAGGTCCCAAAGCAAGGCTCATAAGAGGGGGGCAGAACTTAGAATCTAAGAGTAAGTGTAAGTGCATAGAGGGGGAATTAGGGAGAGCCATGGCAGGCTGGTGGTCATGCCCAGCAATCAGGAGTGCTGGCACACCCCTGACGAGCCTATTAGCCATATTTTGAGAGTTGGGATCCATTGAGGATCAGGTTCAGACCTAAGCAGCAATTTGGATGTTGTCAAGCCATGAACCTTAACTCAAACACATAGAAGGGGGTAGGGGTATACGGAGTTCATAACAAACAACAGATGCAAAGAGAGAGTAGCATTCTCAATACAGAACATGAACAGCAAAGTAGACAGGAGTGTAGCAACTATAAAATAAACCATAGGGATGGTGCTGAAATCGAAATTAAGGCATACTAGTTTCAGGGAAACAAATAAGTGAAAGCTGAAGTCTTGTGAACCAAATTGCAAGCAAACCGTACAAAAGATCTCAGGAGAGAGTAGAGTATTGAAAGAGTATTGTATTTGAGATGTGTGTGTGTGTGTAAAGTGTTGAATTCGAAGTGTTGAACTGAAGGTTCAAGGTGTCTAAGTGCAGAAGGGTCGTGCCCCTTTTATAGTGCAGAAAACAAGTAAGAAAAAGTAAGGGAACAGTTTGCAATCAATCACATAGAATCTCCCTTCAGTTAAGGGATTCTGATTTTAAACGGGTAAAAGACAATTAAGGAAAGAATTGGATTAAAATCTTTTCCAAAGTAGTACAAGAAGGGAAAATACATAGAAATTATTTAAGGAAAGAGTTTGATAGCAACACGGTTTGTGCAAATAAGGAAAGGCAATCAATCATCAGCCAGTAAAAATCAGAAATTGAGTTTTGATATGAATGAATCCAATCAGAAAAGGTGAAGAAAGGTTTAATTAAAGAAAATCAGTAACAATCAATCGAACCTTATTAAAAAGAATTCTAAATCAATCACAAATTGGCAAAATCTCTTTTGATGGAAGAATTCCTCATATATAAAGCATACAGACATGTCAAACAAGAAAGAACTGTCATGCTAATTAGAAAGAATCTAGCATAGAAAAGTTCAAAGTCATAAGCGAAGAGGCTCAAATTCAGTACATAGACTCAGACTTAATTCGAGAAAATCCAGGGTTCCATAACAGAACCCTAGTCCAAACATAAGATCAAACTCGCCAAAAAACCCCCCCAAATCCTAGGGTTTTCAACTCGAATTAGATGCAGAGACGAGAAGAAAAATAATTGAAACATGCTTAGAGGTCTCTTTCAGAGGCTCATGAGAAAACAAACAGGTAAAATAGCAGGTTCGAAACAAACATAGAGAAAAAGCTGATTTGAAGCATAAAGAAAATGTTTTAAGAAAAGCTTGGAACTTAAACAAGTTCAGAAGACAAAGAGGTAGCATAAACTTAAGGAAACAGTAGATGAAACATGTTTAGAAAGAACTCAAACAAAGTCCAGAAGAAGGCAAATACGAACTAAGAGCTTAGTAGAAATTACAGTAAAGGAACACAGGGTTAAATGAACATATAAGATAAACATGTGAAAGCATGATATAGAAACCAGTAGAAGGAAGAACGGAGCACAATAGAAGAATATGTATAATAAGGAAAACCTAAGAACACAGGAGAAGGACATGCGAGGTAGAAAAGAGAACATAAACACATAACATAGATAGATTCACACAAAGAAAGAAGAAGAGAAGTCAGAAAACATTTTAAAACTTTTTCAGAAACCCTAAATCGAAGAGAAACAAATTTTGAAAGAGAAGATTGGGGAAAACGTTATTAAAAATTCCAGTAGAACACAGATATAGCATAGATCTAAGAAAACACACACAGAAAAACCTCAAATAGCTTAGGGTTTTGGCGAAACCATAGAAATGAGAAAGGCTTGGAAAAAGGTCCGGTCTTGAGTCGGATGAGTTAGAATCAGGCTCTTAATGCTTGAATATGCCGGAGCATGACCGGAGAAGCCATAGAACTGCAGATCCGAGAAGGATATGAAGAGAGCCATCGGAGTCGGGCCTCAAAGCTTCGAACAACCATGGTTTGATGGTGGAGGGGGGTGAGTACCAACCATCCATGGCCTGAGAAGCCATGGATTCCGATGAAAGGCAGTTGAAAAGGGGTAGGAGGAGGCTAGGGTTCCGAAGAGTTTTGAGAGAGTTTGAGAGTTCAGAGGCGGCTGAGAGGTAGAAATGAAGGATTAGGGTAGGTCATTTAAGTTTAATTATGGAAGGGTGAATTATGGTCGTTGATTTGCATGATCAACGACCTAGATCTAAGAGGCTAGGTGGGAACCGGGTAGGGCCGTTTGGATTGGGTTATGGGTTGGGTCAAATAGAAAAATGGGCCGGTCCAGTTGGCGTTAGGATTGGGTCAATTTAAGGTCTAAATTTGAAATGAAATGGGGCTGTAATTGAAATGAAATGGGGCTAAATATTAAATAGCCAGTTTTTCCTTTTATTTTATAAAAAATAGTAAAAATGATTTTAAAAGCAAATTAAAAGTACTGAGCTAATTAATAATATATAAATATCAATTTTAAAGTACTGGAACCAATTTTACAATTATAAAATGCTATTAATCTTAAAGTAGGCTAGAATTGCAATTATATGCAATTTAGTCTTTTAAATAACAAATAAATTTGTAAAAATATACAAAAATTATATTAACTATATTTTGGTATAAATATGGGAATAAAATAAATTATTCACCAAAATTGATGATTTTGGGAATAATTATGGATTTTGTACTGCTAAAATGGATAGTAAATTGATTTTAAAAACTCTTCAAAAGATTGAAAAAATACTAAAACACTTGGGTATGCTTATGTGCATATATATGCTATTTTGAAAGTATTTTATATATAAAAATACATAGGAAAAAATTGGGTATCAACAATGCCTTCTGGTGGCGGAGAATCAGCGGCGGTAGAGGATGAAAGCTTTCCCACTGTGGAGGAGATCATTCCTCGTAACCCTACTTCCAGGTCTGACTTCTCTAAGGAACCCACCCTCGAACCAGAGTCCGCAAAGTCGGAGATGGAGGCGAAATACTTTGCCGCCCTAAGGGACAAATACGACATTCCAGCCCATGTTGACCTGGTTCCGACCGGAGACGATGTGATTCAAGTTCACAGGCCTGGGTATTATGCGTTTTACGCCTACCTATTCCATATAGGCTATTCTCTTCCTCTTTCTCTGTTGGCGTAGGAGTTCTGTCGCTACTACCGTATCTACCCGGCACAGCTCTCTCCCTACCTTTAAGAGATTTTCCTTATGTTGGCGAAGTTTGCGGAGCTCGCCGGTTGCGAAGTCTCTATCCGCCATCTGCTGCATCTTTGCAGGCTGAACTTCCATAGAGGCACGATGATTCACCTCTACCACCGCGGAACCAAAGGGTTGGTGGCGGGGATGGATAATAGGATGAACCGCCGGTTCTGGGCCCATTGTTTCTTCGTTAAAACCGAGCACGTGGTGGCAAACCCTAGCGAATTTCCTGAATAATGGAATTTTGCTCGTAAGTATTGTTATTTGGAGTACGTTCTTCTCTTCTCTTCATGATTCGTGACTTGTTACGTCATTTTTCCTTTTGCATCTGAGAGGCATCCCCCATCTTTGGTCGCCAATATCAGTGATTAGGTGGCCCGCAGTTTGCCTCATACCCGTAAGTATCCGTGACTGCGCATCCTTTAACAAGAAATTCGAGCTCAAGCCCTCGACCGGTAAGTCGGGTTTCTAACTTATAACTATTTCGCTTTTGTTGTGGTGCATGTATTTTTGTCATTTTACAGTTTTCCTTTGATGCTAGATCGGAGAACTTCTAAGAAGGTGAAGGCTCATGTCCCCGCATTGCGTCAGGTAGTTGCTTCAGCTGGGATGCAGTTCGTGTTGGCCGAGTCTGTGCGAAATACTTCTTCCTAGACTCTGGTATTAAGCGAACTTGGTTGTCACATGACTACCCCATCTGTGGAGATCCTAGCTTGCCCGGTGGTTCATTTAGTGGATGAATCTTCCACTAGCGAGGAGGAAGCGACACTATTGAAGAGGCGACGAGTGGAAACTATGGTCATACCCGAACATACCATGACCGTAGATATGGAGGCATCGTGCACTTCAGCCACGGGGACTGCTCCCCCACCGGAGATTGTAACGGAAGCTAGGTCATTGGAGACAACGGAGGCAGCTGCAGAAATAGAAATTCTGGGGGCAGCTGAGATTGGCTTATCTTCTGCTGGTGGTAGAGGAAAAATGGTCAACATGGAGCATGACGGGTATGGTTTTGATATCGACACCGAGGAGGTACAGACTTTTGAGGAGATATTTATTCGAGTGGAGGTGAGGATCGAGGGGCCCACTCGAAATATTGCCATCCCAATGGATTTTAACTTGTTGGTCAACTCGAAGAGCATGGTTCCAGCTTTGGCCCCTCTATGCATGAAGCCCGAGAACAGGACCTTGCAGACGCTGAAGGATGCGAACCTGTCGTTTGGCATTTATGGGATGGATTTGCGAGTAAGTCCTCTTTTAGCATTTTAATTTCTTCTTCCTTATTCGTTATTTGTCTTTGTTGACCCTTCTTCATCTGTTTATCAGACCCTCATCTTGGAGATTGAGAGCGGCCATCGGGAGGAGAAAAGGATGAGACTCTACAAGAAGATGGAGTCAAAGTACATAGAGTACCGTACCAAGCATAAAGCCCTGGTCCGTATGCTTGGTGAGGACACTTTGTTCCCAACCCTCCGTGACGATCTGAGGCAGAAGAGTGAGGAGTTGAAGGCGAAGAATGACGAGTTGAAGGAGAAGGATGACGATCTTATGAGAATTATCGGCAGGTGCAGTGAGCTTAAAGAGATGTTAAGGACCAAGAATGTGATCTCGAGGTGAGCAAGGGGGTCATGGCTGAGTGCGTCGATCTCCAAGCTTAGGTGACGTCTTTACGGGCCGAGCTTGAATAGAGTGCAATTGTGGTTAACTGCTTAAGGGACGAGTTAGCTGCCAAAACTACGGAGTTGGAGCGAGTTGAGAGAGCAAGACCGGCTGCCATGGCTGAGGCGGCAACGTTAGCAGACACCCTCCATGTCTTCAGATCAGAGCGTGCTAGTGAGGTAAAGACCTTTGCTCTTAAAGAGGCAAGACTCGAAGAGCGGATAGGCACACTGGAAGGAGACGTTCAGGATTTGAATGAGCAAGTAGCTGTCCTTAAGGCCGAGAAAGCACAATAGCATGATCAACTGTCTACCTTTCATGATTCCACTTATCCCAATGTCCCAAAACACTTGTACGAGAAATGGGTCCATGTTGAGGCTCAACTTGACATATACAAAGGTTTGATGGCGGCAGGGAAAACCTCTTAGGCGGAGTTTTGGATGTTCGTATTAAGGCACGTGAAGCTCGTGCCGCTTGTGGCTATGACCCTGGCACGCCCGGGATAGACGATGACGAGGAAGATGTGGACGAGATTGAGCCAGATGCTTGGTACAAAGACGAGTTTTTGAATGGCGAGGGTGGAGATGGTGCTGTTGGGCCGGGCGGTGAAGGTGGCGATGGCACAGGTGGAGATGATGCAGCGTGATTTTCTTGTGTTTAGTTTTTTTTCTTTTCTCTCTTTTTTTGGAGGGGGGGCCTTTTTGGCCCTTTGTAAAATATTCTCTATTTTGGAATGGAATGACTATTGTCTTTTATCTGTACGTTTTTGGCTTTTTCGTTTTTCTTCGTATGTTTTTTCTTTTGTAAGATTTCCTAACTTAGTTGACGTGACCGAGGTCGAATGTCAATTAACTTGAGAGAGGTCGAACGATGGTTGATTCGAACAAGGTCTAATAAATTTCGAACGAATTCAAATGTTAATGAATTCGAGTGAGGTCGAATGTGAGTCGATTCGAGCGAGGTCGAATGTTTGACTCTTTAAGTGATTCGAACGAGGTCAAATATAAATAAATTCGAGCGAGGTAAAATGCGAGTCGATTCGAGCGAGGTCGATTGTTTGACTATTTAAGTGATTCGAACGAAGTCAAATGTAAATAAATTCAAGTGAGGTCGAATGTGAGTCGATTCGGGCAAGGTCAAATGTTTGACTCTTTAAGTGATTCGAACGAGGCCGAATGTAAATAAATTCGAGCGAGGTCGAATGTGAGTCGATTCGAGCGAGACTCTTTAAGTGATTCGAACGAGGTCGAATGTAAACAAATTCGAGTGAGGTCGAATGTGAGTCGATTCTTGGCATAGTGTAGGAACTTGCTGGAGATGAAAAACTCGTGTGTTTGCATATTTCGCTTTGTTTATACATTCATTGGAAAAGTTTACATGTTTTTCTGAAGTTCCAATCTATCTAGTCCCTTTATTGGTCGACCTGGAAAAGTAGTTGATAGGTTGAGCGATGAACTTATACTTAAACTCTGAGACGCTCTCTTCGTCACCTCATTAAAAACCTCCCCGAGAAAACCCAATTGGGACAAAACTCAGGTAAGGGAAAAAAGAGTACGACTCGGGAGACGTCTATCCTTAAAAGCTGAAGTATTTGAGGTGGGCGACGTTCCAATTGTTTGGTAATAATTTTCCTACCATTGTTTCCAGCTGGAATGACCCTTTGCTTGCTACCGCCGTGATTTTGTATGGACCATCTCAATTGGTTCCCAGTTTGCCTTCTCGTGGGTCTTTTCTTGCTTGTGTTTTGGCTTTGAGTACTTAGTCCCCGACTTTGAGCGGCCTTTGTTAAACTAATTAAATGATAACTGAGGTGAAAGGTGAATCCTAGTCAAGCATAATAATTCTTAGATCTAGCTTAGAGTTTGGGTGATACCGTTTATTTAATGCTCAGAATCGTTTAATCAATCATAAAATGTGCACTTTAGAGAGTAAATGAAGAGTGAGTAATGAGCAATAAATACAAGAAATGGCAATAAATGTAAATAGGAAGAATACTTTACCCAAATATCAAATGATGTGGAAGATTCTTCCTTCTGACAATGAAATATGACAGTAAACAAGAATATAAGCAATGTTTTCTTGGATCATGTGAGTGAAAAGGAAGAATAATCGATAAAATCAATCGTTATGGAAAGGTGAACTTTGTATTTTCTCTCAAGGATCAACTCCTTACAATAGTTTTTTCAGATTCAACTCCCGTGCCCCTTTTTCTTCTCCTTATCTTTCTATTTATATAGGATATTCTCTAAAAACCCTAAAAAGTACAGCAAGAGGAATATCCAAGAGAATATTCCTGTCACTAGTTCCAAGACTATACTAGCTGTTATTCCTACTCTTCGCTGCTCGACCTCGACCTCTACAGCTCACTCAGCGACTACTCGTTGTTGGGCTTTGGTCGACCTCGGTCTGTCCGTCCAAATCGGAACACAGTCTTTTCACTTTACGATCTTCCCACGCCCAATTTCCTCAGCAAGACTTTGGCCCATACATATATGTGTGTGTGTGTATATATATATATATATATATATATATATACAAAAAATATACATTGGTTGGTTATTATTTTTAGGATCGACTACAAATATATAGTATTTCTCAATATTTAACCACTTGATATTCCCTAAAATTTTACCCAAATAAAAACTCAAACTCATTTTTTGCACGTTTAACAGATAAAACATACTATATAAAACAAAATTTTTTAGGGTTAGTAAAAACTAGGTTTGGGTCTCTATTTGGATTTTTTGTAGAGATTGTTAAGTGGTTAAATATTTGGCTTTGCTTGCTAACATACAAGGTCACTTTAGCATTTTAGTTGATTAGACATATCTATCCGACTTTACAGTTAGATTTCATGGGTTCTTTGATTAAATTTATTTTCTAAGTAACCAATCATAAGTTCAGTAATTCTAAAGTGACATAAATTGGTTTAGTGACATAACCATTTGAGAAATTAACTCAAGATTATGTATCTAGATTCATAGAAAAGAGAAAAGAAAATTGAAATAAGAGAGAACAATAGTGTTTGAATATAATTTGGGTGAAACTTGAAAAAAAATATTTTTTAATATGCGATGAAAGATGATTTTTGAAAGTTAAAATTGTATTTGTACATGTATTTTACTTTAAAAACTTGAAAAATTCATCTTCAAAAATTACCTAAAAACTGATCACTTTTTATAACCAAACAATATTTTCAAATCTTTTTTTGAAAAAAACTTATGGCCAAATCCGATAGTTAGACGAGATGATCATCTCAGTGTTTATACAATTTTCAATTTCAGTGTAGCTCTTTTTATTAATTAACTTGAATATTATCATTGACTCTAGCTACATGGTCAATACATAAATAAAAAAATATAGGAAAAAAAAGAAGAAGAAAGCATTTAGAAATCCATAAGAATTCATGACACCAGCAATTTCTCTTTAAAGAGGTAGCGGTCTGTGCTGATCCTCTCTCATCTCATATTACGTAAAAGAATACAATGCTCTATCTCTAGAATAGAAATACATAGCGCATGCATTGCATTTTGCGAGCTGTCTTTAGTTTGTCACTTTCCCCTCTTAATTTATGGTCTTTTTTCCTCATTCTCTACCTACCTGTGTTCGGCATTCAATTGTCCTTTCCTTCCCTTCTCTCCCTCACTTCTCTTTTTTTGGTTTAACCATTTGATATCTGAAATTTATACTCATATAATCTAAGTTCAAATTACATAAGCCTATTTAAGGAAATATGACTTCCTCTTAAAAGTTTTTTTATTCCCAGAGCTCGAACCGAAATGTTGATTAAGAGTGAAAGGTTTATTCCATCCACCACAACATCATATATACACCTTCGGTCCAAAATAAGTTTCGTTTAAAATTTTCATACATTGATTAGAACTTTAATTATAAGAGTTATATATTTGATCAAATTAAATTACCCCCTATTTAATCTAGCAAATGCAAATAAGCATGGAAATGATTCTTAGAAATTGTATGTATAGATCATTTTATTGAAGAAAGGGTAGATTGGAAAATAATTGTTAATGCACTCTTGGTTTTATAATTATTCTAGACCACATTAGTTTGGCTAACATGACATTCTCATTTTATTTTATATGATAGTGTTTGATTGCATAAGAATAAAAGAAAGATTTTTGCTATATAGTAAAATAACTTGGGAACTTGTGATCTTAAACTTATAATGATATTTTAATGGTTGTAAAATTCTCTCGACAAGAATAAAATAAGAAGTTTAAAATTAAAATGTTTAAAATATATATTTTAGAGAAAAAAAAGAGTCATATAAAGTGGGATAGAGGGAGTGTATGATCTTCTTCTATATATATATATATAGAGACAAGTGTATGATCTTCTTCTATATATATGGCTTACTAGAGAGAGAAAAAGAGAGAGGAGAGACTAAAGAGAAGGAAATGGCAAGAGATGTAAGGCAAGTGGTTGCTGGTTTACTAACAGGTTCTATGCTTATGATGCTTTGCAATATGGTTAAAAGAGACCATTTTGATCCACTTGTTGTGGTAAGAATATAATTAAACCCTACTTCTTTAATTTGTGTTCTTCCCTTTCCTTTATCTTTACAACTTCTCCATTTATACTTAGTATTAGCTAGTGATTTTCCAGCTATAAAGTTGAGCTAGATGATTAAAAACAGGCCATGTTTTCAATCTTCCAATCTTGAACCCTTTGTTGGAGGTGAATTTAACCTTATTATACTTGCAAATGAGAATTTATTTAACGTATATATGTTTTTAGCAACAAAAAAAAAAGAAAGAATTTAATTCGTAAACTGGGATTTTTAATATGTTCCAAAGCTCCAAATGTTAATGAAATAACAAGAAGATTAGAATCAGAAGAAAAAGATGATGAAGTTTCACAAAAACTTGACTAGACTATATGACCCTTTTTCATTTTTATTTTTATTTATTGACTATATGACCTTTGCTTTTACATTTAACTGTTAGAAATTGTGCATCAACTAGTTGGCAAACTAGGTTTTATGATGTTAGCATTGCCTTCTAAAAAAGTAAAAGATGACTATGGTTGAGGCTCGCGCAAGAAAAAGAAAATAAAAAGGAGAAATACAAAAACTAGATTATTATTTGCCTTTTGCACTACTTTGGGGTAATATGATAAGTTTTTTTTATGTACATGGTTTAGTACGTATTTTTCAGAATCTAATCTTGCTCTTTGACCGGAAGCAACACTTTACCATCCTCAAACCCCACTTATGGGATTATTCGGTGCTTGTTGTTGATGTAAATAGAAGAATTTTAGAGTAAATTTTATTTCAGACGGTACCTGAAAATTAAAGTCCCAACAAATGGTTCTATACTTGTGATATATAGTACTATAGTTTAACGTACTAGACTAGACTTGTTTTAGAGTATATATAACGCTATCTTTCTAAAAGATATTAAATACATGCATGGTATTCTTTCCCTGATCAGTTTAACATCGTGACGTTTTCTAATTCATGAAAACTCTCAACTTTATCTTTTCTTTTTCCTTTCAAAAGGCCAAAGTTTCTGAAGAATTGTAGGGACTCAAACAAAGAAATTTGGTAACTTCTTTCAAACGCTCAATTATGAGTAGGAAAGTACAAGAAAGGCTCACAAAAATAAGAAAAAGGATATGAAGAATTAGGTGCATTATATACTAAGTCACTGCACTTAATTAATTTAATATAATCTAATATTTTTTTTAGTTATTTCAGTGATCCGATAATTACAGGATAATTCACAAGAAAAGCGGCATAATTTGAACTGAACATTCTCAGCATTGATTAAATACATAGATTTATCATATATGTAGTGATAGCATAAGTGATTTTTTACATTGTCGGTGCAATTTAATCTGTTGTAAAAAGTTAGTTGTCTTAATTTTTAAGGCTATTAATTTTATTGATTATAAATAGTTATTTTTAAGGTGAGCTGACGACTGACAGTATATAAAGAGCGTATAAAAGTTAAACCCTACTCTATTTTTTTGCCTTGAAGTATATTTAGATATAGTTTAATTTATATACACCAATAACGAAGATATTTTTCCACTATTATGCTACTCAAAATTTTTTTACTGGTAACAATCTATAAAAATGAAATTTATAATCTTGAAATAAGGCAAGTTACCTACTTTAAAAAGTAAAGGTGACTCTATAGTGTAAAAAGTTTTACACCATCGGTGAATATTGATTAGGTAAACTCATTCATATATTCCTATGACAAGAGTTAACTGAGCTATGTTTTGTTCTCTTTTAATCCAAATGATTTTAGTTAAGTTATTCCATAATTTTTTTTGTAGGAAAATCTATCTGTCCAATATGATGTGATTAAAGTGTCGAAGCAAAGCCTTATTAAACTGTCAGATACAAGTAGAGGATCACTTCTGATGGAAAGTCATTCCCTAAAACCTTGCTGGAGGAAGCCATTGACAAGTAAGTTGCCGTTACTTAACTAGTTGCACCCCAATAAAAACAAAAAGGTAAAAAAAAAAAAAAAGGCAAGAAATAAAAAGAAAAATAATCTTAAGTTTGAAATGATAAGGGCAGCCCAATGCACGAAGCATCCCGCATTCACGCAGGGTCCGGAAAAGGGTCACACCCCAAAATTAGTATGATGCAAGCAGCCTACTCTGATGCAAGCATTAGTGGCTGATTCCACGGCTCAAACCCGTGATCTCTACGTCACACGAACTGTTCGTGACGAACACATACTCTAAGTTTTAACGGATAGAATTTATCACACTTGATGTTTATACCAATCTAATAATAAGTTGACATGTCTATTCTACATACACTTTTATTATTTAATTATTGTTAATTAATGTATATATTTACATCAATTTATCACCTAACTATTGTAAAATAATATAATTAATTTGGTGTAAGTGAATAAGAAAATTTTCAAAGTTACGTTAGACACATTGAAAACATCTGTCACTGTTTGAATGATCGAGAAGTCATTCAAAATCACAGTTTTCTTTCAATTTTAACTTGTTTTTTGTTCTTTGTGATTTTTCAGTAAATGAAGAGCAATCTAAAGGCTACATCTTCTTCACTCTTACAGAAAGCTTAGAAGATCATGTGTCACAAGTAACTTCAATTTTCTTTATTTTCAGTTCTTTTTTTCTGTTGTTTCTTTCTTTTTTTCAGTTGTGAAAGTTATATCCTGTTTTAGACATCAAATTGAAAAACTAATCACAAAGAACAAAAGTAAGGAAGAAGTTTCTTTCTAAAAAAATTTAAAAAGAAAAATAAGCGGGGAGGGGGGATATTTACACCTGTCAAGGCAAAGGGAAGCCACGAGTCAACTTGCTGGCATTAATTTTCTTTTTCTTTCTTTCTTACAAAAAGCGAACAATTTTTGTATGACTGTAATTTTATCTGACACAAAATTTAGTTAAAAATTAAAATAAGATCTTAAATATGTCATAAAATTTGTATGACTATAATATTTTTAAAATTTGCGGCCAAAAATAGTGCGATTGTAAAAAGTTATTACTATGAGTAAAACGAGAAGTTCAAATTAAATTTTCAAACCAATCTTTTTGACAAAGAGTCCTTTTTTTTTCACCGGACGTATTCACTTCGCGTTGCTTACATGGTAAATAAATTTTACACAATTATTATAATTTATTTACTATAGAACGTAATTTGCCTAAATTTTGAGTTTATTAATTTCACGTATTAATTCAAGGAAGGTTATCTCGAATGAGTAATGCGAATCAATAGTCATGAGCAGATGCTTTTTGTTTTAATTTTTTTTATATTATATTTTCAAGGCCTTTAATTGTATTTACAAATCCAATATGCACCTCAGATTGCTGATGCAGTGGTTGTGGCCAAATACCTCGGAGCAACTCTAGTCCTTCCTGAAATAAGAGGAACCAAAACAGGACACAAGAGGTAAATTAGTCGTTTATTTTCAGTTTTCTTGGATTATTATTTAGAAGAGGGTTGTTACACAAATAGCCGGTCAGATTTACTGCAACTCAAATAAAGAAAAGAAAAAAAGGGGAAAAATTATTTAATAAGGTAGATGTACAATCTTATAAATTGACTAATTTTTTTTTTGTAATAAAATGAGTACGAAAATAGTGCAAAATTGAAAGGAAAATTCGTTTCAGAATAATGAAGACTTTCTTGAAGAATTTTAGCTAGCGTTTGGACATAGATTTGGTTGAAATTTCAAAAAAGAGTTTTTGAAGTTGCGTTGAAAAATAATTTTGGAAGTTGAAGTTGCATTTGGACATGCATTATTTTCTTTGAAAAAAAGTTACAGTTTTGTGAATGGAAGAAAAAATTTCACCTAAAAACTGGAACTTTCAAATTCTTTTCAAAAAAGATCATATTCCATGAACAAACAATATTTTCAAAACAATTTTGAAAAAAAGTTTGCCAGAATTTATGGCCAAACGAGGGCTAATAGTATCTTACTCAAGGTCTAATCAGGTTGGTTAAAATGCATATATGTATTTCTGTTCCTTTGAGTCATAAGCCATAACTTGAATTACGTATTTAATGTCATTGTTATCTATTGTTTATACTTGACTAATTTAACAAAAATTACTTTTAGGCAATTTGGAGATATTTATGACATAAAGAGATTCATGACAAGTTTAGATGGCATAGTTCAAGTTGTAAAAGATCCACCAATGGAATCATCAAAAGTGAATATCACTAACATAAAGGTGCCAAGTATGGTCAACCAAGATTTCATTGCATCCAAAATTCAGCCAATATTCAAAGCCAAAAAAAACTTATTTCTTTCAACTGAATTCCAATCTTCAAATTTGGCAAAGGCCAAAGAGATAGATCACAATATAAAGATGGACCCTAATGCATGCTTAGCAATATTTGGGAGTCTTGATTTGCAACAAGAGTTAAATCAATTGGTTAGTACAATGGTTGGGACACTAAGAAGTTTGAGCTATAAAACAAATGGACAATTTGTTGCTTTGGATTTGAAGGTTGAGGCTTTGGAAAGTATGTGTAAAGGGAATGTGATTAAAACTAAGCATTGTTATAATGCTAAAGAGATTGGTGAGTTTTTGAAGAAGATTGGTTTTCAAAGGCATACCACTATTTACTTGACTCAAAATGGATGGCATAAAAGTCTTGATGCTTTGAGAGAGATCTTCCCCAACACTTTCACCAAGGTAAATTTCTCTACCTATTTACATTGGCTATATATTAACTAATAATAAATGGTTGGAGAATTAGTAATTTTTAGAAATGTTGATTTTCTTGTTTCTAAGTTCCCATTTGAATACCAAAACTTAATTATAGTATAGTGGTACCAAAACTTACCGTCTACTGGTACCGATGGGAGTCTCCCGCATAATAATTGTGAGTTCAATTCTCACTGTCCCCTTCATCCAATTCAATAGGAAAAAAGTTGAATGTTGTTTAATTCTCACTATCCCCTTCCCCCAATTCAATAGGGAAAAAAAGTTTAAAAAGGTGACCCTTTGTCCACCGAGGCTTACAGTATAGTGGTACCGATGAGATTCTCTTATACAATAGGTGTCGGTTCAATTCTCACTATCCTCCTCCGCCAATTCAATAGGGGAAATTTTTTGAAGAAAGGTGACGATTTGTCCACCAAGGATTACACTATAGTGGTACCGATGAGATTCTCTTATACAATAGGTGTCTGGTTCAATTCTCAAGTCCCCTCCCCCTATTCAATAGAAGAAGAAAAAAAGTTTAAAAAGTTGACCATTTGCCCACCAATGCTTACAGTATAGTGGTACTGATCAGAGTCTCTTATACAATAGGTGTCGATTCAATTCTTACTGTTCCCTTCCCCCTTCCCGGCCCCATCACCCGATGCAATAGGTAAAAAGAACTTGCCAATTCTATTTTGAGTATAACCTAATTATGAATATATAAGTGAAAGAATATTTGAAGTTAAGCTTATATAGTTAAATTACATTAGTTTAATGATCAAAACAAGCAATCCCTTAACTTGGGAGCCTTGGCGTAGCTGGTAAAGTTGCTGCCATGTGACTAGGAGGTCACCGGTTCGAACTGTGGAAACAACCTCTTGCAGCAATGCAAGATAAGGCTGCGCATAATAGACCATTGTGGTCCGGCCCTTCCCCGGATCCCGCGCATAGCGCATAACAGGAGTTTCGTGCAAGAGGCTGCCCTTTTTTTTTTTAAGCAATCCCTTGATTTCTTGATTATTGAACAACTCTTCGTATCATGCACTTGCAACAGGATGCTATAATTCCAGCATATGAGAAGGCTAAATACCAAATAACCAAAAGTCCTGAGTTCGAGAAAGTTATCGACTTCCAAATATGTACACAAGCTGATGTTTTTGTACCAACAATTTCCAATCTTTTCTACACTAATGTTGTGGCAAAGAGAATTGCCTCAGAAAAGACAGAGGTTCTTGTTCCATCCCAAAAGGTTTCTACTTCATCTGCTGCAATGGAGTATGTTTCTCCTTACATTTCTAAGAAATCACACTGGGCTTATTCATGCTTTTGTTGATAAGTCATATTATAAGTGTAAGAAAATTGTAGTAAGTGGTTTTGTGTAAGTCAACATGTGAGAGAATTGTAGATTAGTTAGCCTAGTTCAATAGAAATAATAAGATGTATGTTTGTAGCTATCAGAAGTATGTTTAGCAATTGTAAATTTTGTAGTTTGAATGTCTTGTTTACACTTGTATCTTTATACTTTAATTAGTTGATTCAGATTGAAGTTACTAAGAAGTACTGAATTATTTGAAATTTTCTTAATAGCCTGATTACTTGAGAAACTATGCTGGCAAAAAGCCTGTTGATCTATTACTAGATAGGCAGAATGATCACTGAACTATATCCACTATAATAATAAAGTCATAAAATTATTAATTTTTCTTGAAACAATTCGCACATAGTTCAATTACTTTACTGTGACAAAAATAATTTTGCAATTGTACATTATAGGAATGTGCATTGCAATACCGTGAATTGTGACAAAAGGAGCCAAGAAAATTAAAAGAGTCTCTATATTCGGCTGATTAAAGAGTCCTTGGATTACAAAGATGGACTGTGCTAATAATTGAAGTAATTCTAGTACGTGAAGTAGCTGTTTCCTAGAAACTGTTTGTTGTAATTTTCTCCGTCATTTATATGGCAGTATTGCTGTTTAGGATATCAAAACTTCTTTCGTTGCCTATAATTCTGATGGATAAAGTAGCAATATCAGAAAAGAAAAATGAATTTTGGGCCAAAAGAAAATGCGAGGAAAATGGACCAAGTGCACAAATACCTGATTTTAGGGCCACTGGTACCCGAAGTTGAATTTTTTTAATTTAAAGGCGAAATGACTTCCTGGCCACTTAAACTTGTAGGACTTTTGAAAGCCGATACACGAACTTTGGATTTTCCCATTTGAACACCTCTACTTGAGAAAATGTTTACTAATAAACATCTTTGACCGTTGACTATGCTTAGGTGGCAATATTATAGCTGATGTGGCCAATTGCGTGTTAATCACCGGTATTAAACGCGTGAATATGATAAATATTTAATTTAAAAAAATAGAAAAATTAAAATAATTAATGTTAAAAAATAGAAAAATTCATCAGATCAAATTTAGAGAAAAGCCACTTCAATTCATCGGGTCGGACTATTCTTCAATTTTTAACTATTCAATCTTGCAATTCCAAACCGTAGAGATTGTTCTCCACACCAAGAACTACCTCTCCACCAAAAATCAGGAGATTTCACTGTAGGAATCGCCACTTCTGATGAACTACAACTCTTCGGCGGGCTCCAGTTGGTTGGAGATGGCGTTCCAGTGGTCCAAATCGCCCAAGAGCAATGCTAATCGATTCCTGCTGCTGAGGAGGTCACGCCGATTGGCCACTACAACGAATTAATTGTCACAACTTTAAAGAAAATCAATTCTGCGACAGTACTGATCGAAAAAAAATTCCGGCAATTTGCCTAGCTAGAAAAGAATAAGAAAAATTTGGAGAGACGAAGAAGAACTTAGGAAGGAAGTGCTGATATGGAAGTAGACGAATGAGTTGCAGGCGTGGGGAGAGGGGGGATGATGGGAAGGAACGGGGAAGAAGAAGCTCGAAGGGTTTAAGTTTTTCTTTCTTATTGTATTTATTTTATTTTTAAAATATAAATATAGGTGACAATTTTTATTTAAAAATTACACATGTCATTAGTTGGGTGGGGTCTTACTTTTGGATTGGTCATTTGCTGACTGGATGGACACGTATGTGTATGTGTAATACACGCGCATAGGCTCAAGGGTCAGATGTGTTTATTAGTTATGGGAATCATGAGTTCGAGTGTTCAAATGGGAAAATTCAAAGTTTGTGTATTGGCTTTCAAAAGCCCTACAAGTTTAAGTGGTCAGGAAGCCATTTCGCCTAATTTAAATGTACTCACTTCAGAACACGCTTCAGAATTTGCATGTGATCACTTCAGGATACATATATGAAGTTACAAATTTAGGGTTCAAAATCAGATATTAAGTTCTTCTATCATTTCAAATGCAACTTCAATCGAATCTGAAGTTTTCTATCGTTTTAAAGTGCAACTACATAGTCGGATATGAAGTTCTTATCGCTTCAAAGTACAACTTTAGAATCGGCATCTAAAGTTCTTATCGCTTCAAAGTGCAACTTCAGTATCGGATATGAAGTTCGTCTATTGCAAAGTGCAAACTTCAATGGTATTTTCAGATGGCTTCACGATGAAACTCGCAACTGGTTTTAGGTGGTTTTCATGGTGTTTGATGGTTCGAATCTAGTAGTAAAATGGTAAGAAAAAAAGCTACAAGTCTTCCATGGCAGTTTTACAGAAGGAGGAGAAGACGGAAGAAGTTGAAGACATGGAAGAAGTGCCATGTGAACTCTGAAGCGTTCCCAAAATTAGGTACGATAAATTAAATAGGAACAACCAAACAGCGCATCCCATGAAATTTTTACCAAGAAAACGGAAGGGATACTAGCTTTTTGTGGGTCTTCTTTCCAAGTTTGTTAGCTTCTTTGGGCTATAATAGCGCATATTCATTGTGTTAGATCGCTTCTTCAATGTGTCCAAGCCCAATCTTTTTCCCTTGTTGGTTTCTTTTGTAGCGTTCCCCAAAGTTCTTTTACATTTTGTCGTAAAATAGTTGTTCCATTCTCCAAAGGGAAAAGTTCAAATGCGGATCTAAAATTCAAGAGGATAGGTGTACTATTGTAAAGAAGTAGATCCAGAATTTATATTTGATTAGTTCAACTTTAGTCTCTTATCATGATCAACTACACTTTTAAAATTATAGATTCAAAATTATACTATTCTTTTTGAAATTTTAGTAATTTCCACACACACACACACACACACACACATATATATATATATATATATATATATATATATATATATATATATATATATATATATATATATATATATATATATATATATATATATGTGTGTGTGTGTGTGTGTGTGTGTGTGTGTGTGTGTGTGGAGCGTTCTTGATATTTGAACTGTGAATTTTACTTGTAGAGGTGCACCCAATAATAATTGCACCATAATAATCTTTGACTATGGGTTCACACATATATATTTAAGTAATTTCGAAGAAATTAATTTAGGAAAAAAAGTATGGGATCACGTGAACCCATAGTCCTCAACTTGAATACACCTTCGCGTTTGTTTTGAAATTTTGAAAATCGAACTTCAACGCAAACCTAGTTTTCATAGAGAAAAGTCATATATCCTGCCATTCATAACTTTTTAAAATTTTCGAAGGACCAAATACACTTTCATTTCCCTGGTTAAAAGAAAGAAAGAGATGTAATGTATGATAGAGACTTTATTAATTGAGTCCCACCTTGATCTTTAGAACTTTTCTTAAGTTAGGAAACGCAGTTTGAAGACCACAAAAAGATAAGTCCTTTTTGTAAGAGAAAAGATGAATTAATTAATACACGGCAAATAATACAAGTTATAACCCAAAAAAGAGAATGCAAATACGTCAAGCGTATGATGATTAATCGTAACACAAAGATATAATTTGAAAAAGCATCCACAACAAACACGCAAAAGAAAAACATATTTCTTTCGTGAATATATAAACGAATGAGAAAAATATGAATTAGCGTGACAAAAATTAAGTATATGTCCATTCCATCACTTTAGAGTACAATGCAAATACCAAATTATTTTTGGCATTTTCGGGACCTAATGAATCAAAATACGAAGAAAAGACTTAATGAACAGTACAATTCAGTGACGGCTTTAACTAGACGCGGCAAGTTTGACAGAATTCATCGCATTTTGTTCACACAATTTTCAGCCGATGATCTATCGGAAATAACCTCTATATTTTCTTAACGTAGGGGTTAATGTCGGGACACGGACTGTGTACACACTACTTTCCTCAAACCCCACATATAGAATTTTATTGGGTAGTTTGTTGTTGTTGATGTAAATAAAATTAAGGAAAAAGTATGGAAAATAAGAAGTAAATTAAAAAGAGAGGAAAATAAAGGGAAAGAAAAGAAATCTCATACACTAAGTTTCCGATCTTTTACTTTAAAACATCCTTAGTTGGTTTGAAAAGAAACTGCAAAAGTGAGGAAATTGTCATCTCTTTTTCTTTAATCATTGTATCCAAAAGATTTTCATATATATGAGTAAGGGAATATCTTTTTCTTTACAAACTTTATTGTTGCCAAGTATGTACTCTTATTAAAATTCCACAACACGTTAAGTTGGTACATATTGTCAAATAAGAAGAAGAAGATTTTATGAATTATTATCGAGGATTGTGATGGAATGTATATGATTCCTACGAAATTAAAGATTTTTTATTCGAACTCTGAAAATAAACAAACATTCTTGTAGGAAGCGCTTGCCTCTAATGAGCCTTACGCGATATAAAATCAGATTAGTCGAGGTTTTAATGGAGATAAGAATACTAGATACTGAGTGGGGAACAAAAAACAATAGTACTATGTGAATTTCCAGTTGGCTTCAAAGCTACTATAAGTCAACAAGGTCATGAATGACACTAAAATCAATTAATGCATGCATATGAATGTGTAATCAAATGTTTCTTTAAATCAAATTTTCTTCAATAGTCAGTCAACTGTTCCTATTAATGCGTTCATTGGAGTAATTGACTGTACCATACTCTTATGTATATTTAGAACAAGTCAATGTACTTAAGGTTGAAAATTTGAGAAAACATATTTGGTTTTGTGAATTTTTATTTTTATTTTTCACCGCTGCTAAGTAACTGAAGTTAGTAACGAGTACTGAACAAAAGTAACTCCCATTTTGAGAGAATTATAGATAGTTCATTTTAGATAAACAATGAAAATGTATGAACTAATTGGAGATTTATTACAATATAATACGCTTCAATTTTAATACTAATATTTACAAAAAAAAAAAAAAAAAAGAAACAGCAGACTTTGTTTTTGAGAAAAAAAAATGTTAAACAGGTTGGATAAATAAGAGCAAATGATAATTGCTTTAACGTAAAAAAATAGGTTGACCAATCTTGACCAGAAAAGTGTATATTTTTATTAACATTTTTATATTTGGCCTTTAAGTGCGGTTGTGGAAATATGTTGACGAACACATGGAAAAGTAAATTCTACAAATTGAAAAGAACCCAAAAAATAAAAATAAACACCACGTTTAAAGGAAAAGATTTAGTAAAATACATGACTTGCTCAAGTCTAGCTACGACCTTCTTTATTTTTTTCTCTTTTGATTATTTTTATTTTCTTCTTTTTGAAAGAAGTTAATGAGGAAATAAAAAGAAAAGAGATGAAAGGAAACATCACTGCACCTTCTCGAGAATGACAAGTCCACTAGCAACTTTTGAGAAAATAAGATAAAGTCTTGCAAAATGAATTTTTTAAAGAAAACTATTTGCTTATCCTAGTTTTAGTTTACTTTTCACTTCATTTACTATAAATTCAGGTTCTTTTCTTTCAATTTGGCAAATTTATGTTAATCTGTAAATTCAGGTTAATTTCAAGAACCACAAACTACTAAAAACTTTACTTCACAAATTACTTACAAGGGCGGATCCAGGATAAGGTAGGTGAATCCTTTGCTTTAGACCCTCAAATATTTAAGGTCCCAAAAATATGAAATACTATTATACTATTATATAATGTATATTTATACTATTATTAATAAAAGATTTCAAATTTTTTTAATATCTTTTTAAAATTTGATAGAATTAGGATTGAGTGAGTTAACGCGATAAATATTTTCTCTCATTAAATTAAATAATATACTTACATTCTCATTTAATCTATTTTTCTTCCTCTGCGTATAGCATTTTTTCATGTTTCTCATGATTTTACTCTCTAATTTCAACTCAAATTCTCTAAGTTAGCTATTCTTTTTTTTTTTTTTTTTTGCACATTTGATTGATCCATACATCAGAAAGCGAGTTCTTTTGTATCTTATCTTTTTTAACTAAGAAATTCCTGAGGCAAATATTGCAAGGTTCAAAACTCGATGAATAATAGGCTTAAGCCTTTATCATGTTCACTTAATAGAAATTTTTGTATAGTGAAGAGTTCAATACCATAATGTGCATCTAACCTACGCATTGTCTCTCATTATTATGTGGATTTTATAAAAGAAATTTAAATATATTTTATTTTTAGGCCACCGATTATGTTGAGACCACTTGCCCACGTACATGATATTTAACCAGCTTCAGTCATATTGGTAATTGAATGACGTTGTCACGATCCGGATTTTTCACCCTCGGGAGTCGTGATGGCGCCTACTAGTAAAAGCTAGGCAAGCCAATCATTTGTATTATTTACCTTTTTCCCATTTTAATCCTTTAACAATTAAGAACCAACATTATGTAAACAGCGAAAGTTAATAAGCGAAAGAACAGAATATAACCATTTAAATATTACCAATACAAATCTTTAAGCATAAACTATACAGAACTGGTGTCACAATTTCACAGACGGTCTAGGAATACTACAAATAAAAATCCGAAAAATAAATACAACGTTGTCTCTGAAATACTTAAATAAAACAGGATGAAGGGACAGAAGGAGACGCCAGGGCCTGCGGACGCCTGCAGGACTACCTCGGATCTCCGAATGGACTGAAGGTAGAAACGCAAAGCTAAGGTCCGTAAGCTCCAGTACTAGGATCTGCACACAGAGTGTAGTATCAGCACAACCGACCTCATGTGCTGGTAAGTCCTAGCCTAACCTCGGCGAAGTAGTGACGAGGCTAGAACCAGACTACCAAATAAACCTGTGCAGTTAAATCATATACAGCGAAAAATAAAAGCAAGAATATACAGTTAAGGATGGGAGGGGGAAACATGATGCGGGGAGCATCAAATAATAACATAGGAATAACGGATAAATATAAGGATCACCAAAGTTCAACTACCAGAAAGAATCAGAAATATAAGACAAGTGCACGTCATCACCCTTCGTGTTTTTACTCTCGTCCTCACTATAAAAATCAGTAGAATCTGTACGGCATCACCCTTCGTGTTTTTTCTCTCGTCCTCACCATAAAAATCAATATAATCGGCACGAAATTGTACATCGTACGGCACGGCATCACCCTTCATGCTTTTACCTCACAATATTGGCACGGCATCACCCTTCGTGCATTAACACTCTCAAAATCATATACGACATCACCCTTCGTGCTTTACACACTCTCACAAATATCATGCACGGCATCACCCTTCGTGCTTTAACACTCTTCCTTACCCAAACAACAATCACAAAGCAATAAGGGCAAGGGTATCAATAAAATTACAATAAAATCTTGGCAAGGGAACAATAGCACAACAACAATGTCCCTACAAGGGAAAGCAATATCATGAATAATAGCGTCCCGGCAAGGGAAATAATATCAAAGCAATAACGTCCCGTCAAGGTAAATAATATCAAAGCAATAAACCTCTTCTCTTTTTCACATTTACTTCACAACTCGATTTCTCAACTTGAGCCAATGCTCTACAATATTCAACAACTCGATTCTCAACTTGAGCCAATGCTCTATAATGTTCAATTACCAAAGATACTTTCACAAGTCTTGTTCCTTAATAGAAATCACAATATAAAGCATGAACAATATAAAACGGAGTCACATTAATCATAGTATAAGACTCAAGGGTATGCTTGACCCCAACGTATAGATATTCGTCACCATGCCTATACGTCGTACTCAATAATTAGCACATAGCAAATAAGACACGACTCTTAATCCCTCAAGCTAAGGTTAGATCAAACACTTACCTCGATGCCACGAACATAATTCAAGCCTTAACTACCGCTTTACCTCTTTTGTTTCCACCACCAATTCGTTTGTATCTAGCTACAAGTTACTTAACTATGTCAATAAATACTAAATGAATCAATTCCAATGCATGAAAATAAGTTTTCCAATGATTTTTCCCAAAAAGTCAAAAATTGACCCGGGCCCACACGGTCAAAACCCGAAATTCGAACCAAAACCCGATTACCCATTCACCCACGAACCCAAATATATAATTTGTTTTAAAATCGGACCTCAAATCGATGTCCAAATCCCCAAAATTTGAAAAACCTAAGTTCTACCCGAAACACCCAATTTCCCCATGAAAACCCTTGATTTTGAGTTGAAATCATGTGGATAGATGTTAAATATTAATGAAATCGAGTTAGAAATGACTTACAATCGATTTAGAAGAGTACTTGTTGTGAGCACGTGATTTTTACCTCATACGAATTACTCCAAAATAATCCCCAAAATTAGGTCTTTTCTTTAATTATGTATTATTTTTAGGAAATATTGTGTGATTTTCCTGTTGTTTGCATAGATCTGGGTGCATGTTTATTTTATTAATGCATTAAAAATACAAAAAATATAGCATTTGCATTTAGAATTGGATTTTTATATTTTTGGAATTAATTAATAATTAGTTATTTTACAAAAATGAAAATTCACAAAAAATAACATATTATTTGTATTTTGGTCAAATTGTGTGATTTTCTTTTAATTTAGTGTTTAAATATTTTGTGATAGGTATTATTTAAAGTTAATTACTATTTTTAAGCTAATTTAGGTCCTTTGTTTTTAATTAGGATTTTTATTTCAAATTTTGAAAAAAGGAAGAAAAGGAAAGGGAAAAGAATTCTTGGAGCAATCTAATCTAATCCTCAAGCCCAAATCAAACACACCTAATACCCAAACAAAATCGGCCCAAACCCATGCCACACCCGGTCCAAACCTTCAGGTCTCACAGGATGATGAAACGACGTAGTATAGGAGCCAAACTACGTCGTTTTGTGGACAATCAATCTTAGCCATTCAATCCACATCGATATAATGGCTCAAAACATACCCCTATATCCATTGATTTAACCCGACCCATTTGCCAACCCGGTCTCACATGTTATTGCACCCAAACGACACCGTTTCCTTCAACAGAATTAATTCAAGCCGTTGATCTCATCAGATCAAACGGCCAGGTTTTCATCTTACCCCTGGTATATATTCCTAAACCTTACCCCACCCCCTATAGCCAAACCCACCTCATCGTCCCCAAACTCAGAAGCGGACACCCCCTCCCAAACCCTAGCCGCCCCGAAACCCCCTCGCTTGAAAGCCGGCGGCAACAACGCCGGTGACCATCAAAATAACACCCTATACCCCCCTAACCACCCTCTCCACAAATCCCTTAACTGTATTGCTCTAATCAGACTCCACCTTCTCGAATCTTCAATTGAAGATTCGAGCAAACTTGAAACTCACCCCAACCAGTCCCAAACTCACACCAAGGCACCCCTGACCCCCCTCGTTATGGATCTGTTGATCGTTGTCCTCGATTCATCCCCGACTTCTTCGAATCTTCGATCGAAGCTCAGGACTCAAAACCCTAGTTCATCTAATGAACCCCAAACTCACACCAGCTATCCACCTGACCTCCCTCGTGCTTAAAACACCGTTGGTTTGGTTCGAATCTGGCTAAAAACATTCGAACCCCAAATCGAAGAAAACAGAACCCTAGAAAAACTAAAACTGGTTTTCATCCGAATTATTAGAGGTTTTGGGTGTTTAACTGACCTTAGTCGAAGTATTCTCAGTAGAGAACACTCGATTAAGGTCCGTTTGACCTCAAAAGAAGTTCAAATTCGAGTCGATTCAAGTCCGTCTATAAGGTATTATTCCTTTTTCTTTATTTCTATTTTTTCTAATGTTTTAAGTGTCTGTTTATGTGTTTAGTATTGTTAAACTAATTTTTTCAGTTTTATCGATTATTCTTCCATTCTCCATCAGACTTTTATTTGGTCGAATTTGTTTCTGTTCTTTGTTGTGAATAATTATAGGCTATGTAATCGATTCGGATAAGTTCGTCGATTAGTTGTTAAGACCTATGTTCTTGTCAATGCCGATTGAAATTGCCTGATTATTTATTTTTAGACTGATTGTTGACAATTGTTATAGGTAATCAATTAATTAGTACTCGTCAATTAAATCGTTCTTGTTTGTAAATCAATAAGTTCGTCAAATGGATGTTGTGTATGCTGATCTCTAGGCAATTAGTTTCAGGGCATTGTCAATATGCTGACTATGCTCCTACATTCATGTTGATTTTAGTTCGATTTTCAATTTCAGTTTAAATGGTTCTGTTGAGTTATGTGTGGTGTTAATATGGTTTTTTATTCAAGTTCAGTCTGTTAGTTCCAGTTTGAATTCAGCCTTTGTCAGTTAGTTATTAGAAATTTGGTATGCTGAATCGATCATAGCTATTGCAGTTCCCTGTTTGACACAATCTGTGAGGATAGAATGGTTGTTTGATTTATCTTAGGAATTGGTTGTTAGCTGTTAGGCAGATTAGTTTAGATAATTGTTAAGTTTGGGCAGTTTGGTCTAGAGCAGTAATATTAAGGGATTTTCAGGGGTGATTTGGGAATAAAACAGTTAGGATGATACTTTATTGTTAGTGCTTTGTCAATGGGATATTAATTAATGCACTAATGGTGAACAAAGGGAATTGGGAGTGCTGATAATTAAAAAAAAATATGGCCTTAGTGGGATTAAAAGTTGAAAAATCAGATTTTTAGTGCAAAAATCTGTTTTTTAAATATAATGAGGGGGGCCGGGCAGTAAGGGAAAAGGAGGGAGTCAATTTGTATAAAAAGGGGTGTTAGGAACAGAAAGAAAAGAAAGAAAAGGGAGGAGATTCTGGAAAAAAAAAAGAAAAAAAAAACAGATTTGAGAGAAAGAGGAGAGGACTGAAGATTGGAAAAATTGAGAAATTGAAAAAATATAACTATTGTTTTGACTGCTTGGTTAAGATCTGAAATAGCTAGAATTTTCTTCCTTTTTCCTTCTGCTATATACTTGGAGAAGTATAAAACTGCTGGTTATTTTTTGCTGCACTACTGTCGTAACTTCTGAAGGCTACTGTTGCTGTTGGTTACTGCCGAACCCTCATTTTTCTGCTTCCTTCTTTTTTTTCCAGGTACACTTTATTCCACCCACTGTAAAACCTTCTGTGATATGAGAATCTGAAGCATATTGGCCATTTAATATCATTAGAAGAATTTAATTCTATCTTTATTTCAAGTTTTAGTTTGAACAGTTTGCGTTTGAATGTTGGCCAGTGATAATGCTTCTAGAGGCAGAGTTTGGTTTAAAATAGATATGGGATTCGATTTTGGTCGAATATTCTGTAATCTAAAACCAGTGTTGTGTGAATGAATATGGTCATAATGTTGAAATCTGTTTTAAAAGTC
Organism: Nicotiana tabacum; assembly: GCF_000715075.1. Lineage (NCBI taxonomy): Eukaryota > Viridiplantae > Streptophyta > Magnoliopsida > Solanales > Solanaceae > Nicotiana > Nicotiana tabacum. The sequence continues at coordinate 23,748,556 of NC_134097.1, read as the reverse complement.
AGGACAACATGTTTGCTTAATTAAGACAGTAATGGAGTTCTGTATATAATTTTTGGTAATCACTTGCTCAATTAGATATTGAATGATCAAATATCACTAGATATGGTAGTTTCTGCATAGGAACAACGTGATTAGTTGTGTTGTTGCGAAATTAAAATGGCTAAATTCCATTCCCTTTTGTTAATCATTGAAATTGGAGTATAATCCTGCTTTCGTAATCAAACCATTATTAGGTTTGATTCGTTTGGCTTTTAAGTTTGAATGGAAATCTGAAGTATGTTGAATTATGATCCTCCAGTTCTACTGCAATGGGTTTATCGTAATTTCGAAATTTGGTTGAAATATGTTTGTTTAAGCTACTTCGATGGCTATTCTCTTTAAGGGTTTTAGATATAAACTAGTAATCATTTTAAGCCAGCAATAATCGACGGATTTGGATTGTTCTCTTTGTATGTAAGAATTGAATACATACAATTTGCCTCCTCTGTATTTATTTAATCATTTATTGATATTCATAATTTTTGCTACAATATCATGTAGTGTCTATCTTTAGTTGAAAAAAAGTTGTTTGAAAAATGTGAATTTCGTTAAATTGAATCCCTTTGCTTTACTAATCGATGGGTTGCTTGGTTAACGTCTACTTTGGTTAGGTCATTTGTTATCTTAGGAAGATACAAAATTGGTTTGAGATTAAAACAAATATGATCTATTGGTTCGAGCCATTTCGTATAGGCATTGGTAAGGCAATCAAGTCATAAAGCTAGCATGTTTTTCCCATTTAGCAAAAATAGTCACTCATGAACATCCTTAGTTCGTTTTGGCTGAGTAAAACAACTCGAGGTGTCATGTTGGATAATATCCCAAAACTCATGCCCCCCATTTAATTAGTTTTAACTCTTTAGAAATTGAGATTTGCCATTTTGTTGAAATAATCTATGGCCCTCAGATAATTAATACTAACTCTTTTATAATCGTGATACGCCGCGCCAAATAAAAATGACAAATGCGTGGCTCTCATATAATCATTTCTCTCAAAAATACTTAAAATTTGAAGCGTGTCATTTAGCTAATTTTCAGGGCTCTCGCAAGGTTAATAACGCGTTAGTTGCTTTAGGCACGTTTAATATACCGTCATGGTTGTGGACACATTTGCGTGACATGATTACATTTCTAAAGACAATTCGGAGTATGCGTTCACGCAACTTCGAGCAAATCTTCTTAATAAAAAGGGGGTTTTCGGAGGTTATTAAATTAATTTATCTCATATAGTCCGAGGTGCGCAACTCACTATTTAATCATACAAGAGTGACAAATATTCGTAGTTTTGTTTTAAGCACGCACAACTTCGGCCAAATTCATTTATTTTTTTTAAAAAAAATAATAAAATAAAAATATATTATTAATTTCATTTGTGTACACGTACGCGTGACATGATTCTTTACATAAAAAAATGAATATACGTACGCGTGATTCGTTTCAAGACAATTCTAAAAAAAACAGTCTAACTAAAATCGTAATCAAAGTTTAAAACTATGCAATAAGTTCAAAAATATATATAGAGAGTAAATAAAGATAATTAGGCCAAGTATAAATTGTTAAGCAACCGTGCTAGAATCACGGAATTCGGGAGTGCCTAACACCTTCTCCCGGATTAATAGAATTCCTTACTCGAATTTCTGGTTCGTAGAATGTTAAACGGAGTCATATTTTCCTCGATTCGGGATTAAAACCGGTGACTTGGGATGCCATAAAATTCCCAAATGGCGACTCTGAAATTAATAAAGAATCCCGTTTTGGTTGTCCTTTGATTGGAAAAACTCTCTATACATATGCCCTTCTCCGGGATGTTGTGTAAAAAGGAGGTGTGACAGCTCTGGCGACTCTGCTGGGGAACGAACCCAGAATCTCTTGTTCAAGGTTCAAGAATTCAAGCTTATAATAACTGTTATAGTTGGCCTTATTTATTATTTGATTTTTACATGTTTATGCTTAATGTGCTAAATTTGCTTTTTACCGCTTTAATATTATCTGAATTGTGTATATAAAACTGCTACAAAACCCTTCTTCTTTCTGAGTCTTCTGAATTTATGGTGCACACGTGCGCGTGGCCCACCTTTCTGTTAGAAGTCATACCAAATAGAACGAAGTTGGGACAAGTAACTAGGCCGGGTAGACTTTCGTGCTCCCGGTACGTTGCCCCCACTTCGGCTCAAGCTGTCCGTTTGGGTAAGCCAGATCTAGAACAGTATGCCTCGGGTTTTTCACTTAGAATAACTCAGCCTCATACCGGAGCTCTAGTAGGAATGTTTGTTTGCATCATGTGCATTTGACCTTGGAGACTCAACACAGGGGTTGGGTCTGTCTAGGACAGGTGCACCCGAAATGAAAAGACCATCCTGATGCATCTTACTTGCTACTTGTGCATTCATTTGCCTCGAATTTGCATGTTGACCAGCTTATTGGGAAAGGATAGAAAATCATTGTGAGAACCAAGAAAGAAAATGGGCTGTTTTAGAAAATTTCCAAAATAGTTTAAAATTTTGAAAAGTACAACAAAATTCTAAGAATCTATCATATTCCCAAAGTGCGGCATCTCTGACATCATCTCCTTAGGCGTGCGACCTCAAAGACAAGATCTTCCAAGTCCAATCCCCTTGGGGACCTCATCTCGACCCTCCCGGAATGGCATATTCAAAAGGAAGGATATAGGAGAGGAAAGTGATGGAGAAGAGAAAAATGACGAAGGAAAGGCCGAAAGAAGACAAGAAGTGGCTGGGTGAAAAATTTGGCTAGTACGAACTCCGCCAGTACTACTATTATAACGCCACTTCTTCAGAGGTTGCCTCGGCTAAGAGAGGCGACAACCAGTAGAGATTGTCGCCATACCCTAGGAATCTTGATGGGGTATAACTCGTCGAGCTGAGGAATGAGGGTGAGTAGAGGGCTGAAAGATCGCCACATACTGCATCTCATGGGCTAAAAGATCGCCACATACTGTATCTCATGGTTTGAAAGATCGCCTCATACTGCATCGCATGGCTGAAAGATCGCCACATACTACATCGCATGGGCTGAAAGATCGCCACATACTGCATCTGCATGGCTGAAAGATTGCCTCATACTGCATCTCATGGGCTGAAAGATTGCCACATGCTACATCTCATGGGCTAAAAAATCGCCAAATTATCCGAAGGCATCATCATTCGGAGGCACCATCTTCATAGCCCGAGAATACCATGTCATGGCCTGAGGGTCTCTTTTAATCTTTTGTATATCATTATTCAAAGGCATCATGGTTCAGAGGCACCATCCTCATAGCCCGAGAAAGGAAATGTCATTTATTTTATTTTATTTTTTAAAAAAATGGTTTTATTCTTACGAACTGCAAAAAAAAATCATCAAAAAGTTTTTTTTATGAATGTTTGTTTTTAAAATGAGTCTTGATTTTGTTAAAATCAATCGCAGATACAAAATGAGCACCATCCAAAACCCACCATTCGCAAATGTAGATGAGTTTCTATTTCGGCTTCAGATATGGTGGCATGAGTTAGGAGGAGATGGTCAGAAATGGGTCATTAAGTATTTGGGAGCTCTCATAGATATTATGAAAGTTAAACCACGCGATGATTTGATTACGGTGTTAGTGACTTTTTGGGACCCTATTCACAATGTCTTTCGCTTCTCTGATTTCGAGCTTACTCCCACATTAGAAGAGATAGCTGGGTATTCCGGTTTTGACGGAGATTTGAGAAACCAGAATCTTATATTCCCAAAGGCTCCCTCAATGCATCGATTCTTTGGTCTTCTGAACATCAGTAATCAAATCAGAAAAAGCAACGTTGTCAAAGGGTGTTGTTCTTTCAACTTCCTGTATTCAAGGTTCGGAAAGCCGGATGGATTTGAAATTCATGAAAAGGGCCTTACTAACAAACAAAACAAGGACACCTGGCAGATTCACCGTCGCTTCGCTTTCATGGTGGCTTTTCTGGGAATCATGGTCTTCCCAAACAAAGAGCGGACAATTGATATTCGCATAGCGAGAGTCGTACAAGTCCTCACTACCAAGAAACGTCACACCCTTGCCCCGATCATTCTCTCAGACATTTATCGGGCGTTGACTTTATGTAAATCAGGGGCAAAAGACTTCGAAGGGTGCAAAGTTTTGTTGCAAATGTGGTTGACTGAACATCTCCGACATCACCCCAAGTTCATGCAGTATGGTCCAAGCAAGGACAATTTCATCGAGAGTTATGAAGAAAGAATAAAAGATTATAAATCTCCAGAAGGGGTGGAAGCCTGGATATCCCATTTAAGATCTTTAATGGCAAGTCAAATTGAGTGGACCTTGGGATGGCTCCCGGTAAGAGAGGTGATACACATGTCAACTTTGAATAGTTATTTGCTGCTGTTGGGTTTGAGAAGCATCCAGCCGTATGCGCCATAGAGAGTTCTAAGACAGCTAGGTAGATACCAAGTGGTGCCTGATGATGAGAATTTGAGTATGCAAGTGATCGAGCTACACCCCGAAGACACTCTCCCCGAGTCTTTGATTCAGTAGATTTGGAATGGTTGTCGATACTTGAAAGATGATACTCAAGTTCCAGATCCTGCGAAAGGCGAGATAAATCCAGGATATTCTAGGTGGTTTGAGAAAAGATCTCGCGTGGATGATGCACCAGAACCTGATCTTAGAAGGCCCATAAAAAGACCACATGTTCAAACCTTTGATGATAAAATCCAAGAACGATTGGCTTGGGGTTAAAAGGAAAAGGGATACAAAGCAACTATTCATGCCTTAGAAGAAAGTCTGAGGAACCTCAATTTGGAGAAAGACTTACAAGCACAAGAAGTAGAAGGTGAAAAGAAGAGTCTAATTAGCGAAAATAAAAATCTCTGCGCTCAATTTCAACAGATGAAGAAAGCCTCTGAAGCACCAGTGAGAAGTTGGAAAGATCAGAAAATCATTGTCAATCTGATGGAAAAAATGCAAGATTATGACTCCATCTTGACAAAGACTGAAAAGGCGTTAGGCAAAGCTAAGGAAAAAATCATACAATTAAATATGGAGGCCAAATCTAATAAGGAACGCCAAGTAATGAGATTCGAAGAAGACATGGCTCAATTCAAGAAAGAGAAGGACCGTTGGATACATTCAGAAGCTCAACTCCGTGCACAATTGGAAGAAATGAGAAGGTACAATAGAGAACATCAGCACGCAGATATTGATAGAGAAAGAGAACATGCAAGACTCGATCAGGCCAGACTTCGAGCTCAATTGGAGTCAGCTTTAGATCGCGAAGACCGCATAAGAGATATAGCCACCACTCGCCAACAGCAATTGCGAAACCAAGACCAAAGTCTCCAAGATTTCAGAGCACAAATCCATGATTTGGCTGTTTACACTTCTCAAAGTTATGTGAACTGCCAAGGGATGGATTATGAAAGGTTTCTAGAGCATGCACCTACTTTTGCCCGTCATCTGGCAATGGAATTTGAAAGAATGTACCGTACACTAGGAGGTCAGCCGGGTCAAGCCCCACCATGAACAGGTGTTCCAATGATTGAAAACAAAAAGTGGGGAGTGGAGCATATTCATAGCTGTTAGGAGCTTTTTATATAATAAGTCATGTTCTAGTTTGAGTCTGTGTCAAGTCTTTTAAACCATTTTCTTAAAATGTTTTCCAAATGTAATGTCATTTCCGTCTTTGTATTGTTTCGTTGGTTAAAGAGTAAATAAGAGTATTAATAATTGCCTTCGCCAGAACTACGCACGGTCTGATTCATACGGGGACATGATACGTAGGCAATCTCTATAAGATTCGACCACAACCAAAAGAAAGAATAAAATGAAAAGGGAGGGAAATAAAGTTAGGAGTGAGTGACAATAAAAAGAAAGATCAAGAAAAGATGGGATGACACAAGCAACCGAGCAAATACATGATAGAAAATGGTTAATTGCCTAGGAACATTGCATCTCAACGTGTAATTGTATATGTGTTAAACTCTCAAAACTAACAAGTTTGTTCATTTCCAGAATTCAAGCAGTTAGTTTATTTGGAGTATACTGGCACATTATCATTATCAAACCAGATCAAAAGGACCAATACCCGAAATCATGTCTATCCCGGATGTCGACACAGGTGTTGAGATAGAGGAGCTGGACGTCAGTAAATGAAAGAAGAGATGCTTAAACTTAAGCAACAGATGACCGAGATATATCGGGCTTGGTCTAAAGGACAATCACCCCCAGCTTACCCTGCTAACCCTGTTTCCAACCCACCACCGGCTCAAACTTAGGATCATCCTACCACTGATCTATCCCCGAGTTTTCCCATTTACTAGCACTACCGAGGCACCACTTCTCATGCACCACAATCTCCACCCCCTAAACCAATTCCATACCCTCCTCCACCAGTAACTCCTGTCTTCGTAGCACCTCCCCCAGCTACACTCCACAAATCTCCTAGTGAGCCTATATTCCAGGACCAGGACAACCAATACTACCCCCCGGAGCCCACTTTCAAAGCTTCAGAAATCCATTCATATACTCGCCGCTTTTACCTCCCGACAGAAATTGATAAGCCAGTCAAAAATACCGAACAGGAAGAGATGTTCAGGAAAGTTAAAAGCTTAGAACAATCGTTCCGAGACATGCAGGGGTTAGGAGGGTAGGTCAGTGTGGCCTACAAGGACCTATGTCTGTTCCCAAATGTGCAATTACCGGCCGGTTTCAAGATGCCCAAGTTCGATCTATACAACGGGCACGGTGATCCAGTAGCCCACTTGAGGGGTTTTTGCAGCAAGATGAGGGGAGCTGGAGGAAAAGACGAATTATTAATGGCTTACTTCAGTCAGAGTTTGAGCGGATCAGCATTGGAATGGTATACCCGCCAAAACCATGGGAGGTGGTATACATGGGATGATCTGGCGCAGGCATTTGCTTGTCACTTCCAATACAATCTTGAGATCATTCCAGATCGACTATCCTTGACTAAATTTGAGAAAAAGCACACTGAAAGCTTTAGAGAATATGGTTTCCAGTGGAGGGAACAAGCAGCAAGGGTGGATCCCCCAATGAAGGAAAGTGAGATGGTAGATTACTTCCTACAGGCTTTGGAACCTACTTTCTATGGCCATTTGGTCTCAGCGGTAGGAAAGTCATTCAATGAAGTAGTGAAAATGGGAGGTATAGTGGAAGAAGGCCTCAAGTCGAATAAAATCATAAGCTATTCAGCTATCAAAGCGACTACTCAGGCTATTCAAGGCGGCATAGGAGGGATTGGAAAGAAGAAAAGAGAGGAAGCGACAATGATTAATTCAGGAACTTGGTCCGGATCCATAGGTTCACCTCATTACTACAATCAACCTCGACCCCACCAACAAACTTATCACCACAATTTACCCCAACACTACTATCACCCATCAGAACCTCATTTTTCCGTCCACCATGCACAAGCATACAACCAACCACCTGCCCACGCTCAATGGCGTGCTCCTGTCCTACCAAATACTTATCCCTATCCGCGAACCTACCAAAATGCTCCCGGACCAAGTTTCAGGCCTAGCCAAGCACTCAAGGGTGAAAGGTTGCAGAAAAAGAAAGCCTTTACTCCGTTGGGAGAATCCTACACTAGTCTGTTCCACATGCTAAAACAGCTAGATATGCTAAGGCCAATACAATCCAAACTGCCAAATCCTCCTCCAAAGAATCTGGACTACACTGTTAGCTGTGAGTATTGTTCTGGTACCCCAGGTCATGATACAGAAAAGTGCTGGCACTTAAAAAATGCAATACAAGAGCTGATTGATACCAATAAAATTGAAGTTCAAGCTCCCGAAGCACCCAATATCAACAGAAATCCGATGTCAGCCCATCAAGAGGCAAATATGATCGAAATAGTACATGCAGTGGGGGAACCCAAGAAGCCATCACAAACCGTCATGATGATTCAGTCTAATGAATCCAAGATAGATGAACAATTAGCAGAGGAGAAGTCGATGCTCAAGCAAAGCAAAAATAGTGTTGAGCCATCTGAGGCAGTCGAGAAGGAAAAATTGCAACGAAACGGGAAGGGGCAAAGGTGATTGTACCAGGAGTGTCCAGCAAACCCATCATAGTCGTGGAAGGAGCTCGCGTAGATCGGGTTGTTATCAAGCCAGTAACCCAGTTACCAGTAATCAATAGCAAGGCTATTCCATGGAACTACGAACGGGTAACGGTAATGTACAAAGGAAAAGAAGTCAAGGAAGAAATCTGTGAAGTACAGGGTTTGACTCGCTCGGGAAGGTGTTTTACTCCCAAGGAATTAAGAAGAGAAGAATAATCCAACACCAATGAAGAAAGCCGTGACTGAGGAAGAAGCAGAAGAATTCTTGAGGAAGATGAAGTTGCATGACTATTCTATCGTGGAACAATTAAGAAAGACGCCCGCTCAAATTTCACTATTGTCATTACTAATCCATTCGGACGAGCACCGTCAAGCTCTAATGAAGATATTGAATGAGGCACACGTTCCCGATAAGATCTCCGTGAATCATTTGGAAAAAATAGCCAACAAAATCTTTGAGGCAAACAGAGTCACATTTTCTGATGATGAATTGCCTGTAGAAGGTACTGAGCACAACAGAGCTCTTTACCTCACATTAAAATGTGAAAACTCTGTAGTGACCCGGGTATTGGTTGAAAATGGGTCAAGCGCAAACATCTTCCCTCTCTCTACTCTAAGCAAGTTGAAAATAAAAGAGGAGAGGATCCATAAGAATAGTATTTGCGTGCGGAGATTTGATGGTGGAAGTAGAGATTCAGTTGGGGACATAGTGCTGGAGCTGACAATAGGGCCAGTTGAATTCATAATGGAGTTTCAGGTGTTGGATATAGCTGTTTCCTATAATTTACTGTTATGTCGACCATGGATCCATGCTGCTAAAGCAGTCCCATCAACACTACACTAGGTAGTCAAGTTTGAATGGGATAGACAAGAGATAGTTATGCATGTGGAAGACAGCTTATGTGCTCACAGCAATGCCATTGCACCGGTCATGGAAATAAAAAATGACCAGGGACCATGGGTTTACCAGGTTTCTGACACAATGTTGGTAGAGAAAATTCTGGAAGGGAAATACATTCCAAATCCAAAGATAACCGTTGCATCAGTCATGGTAGCCTATGAGATGTTGAAGAATGGTTTTGTACTTGGTAAAGGTTTGGGATCATCATTGCAAGGCATCATACAACCAGTATCTCTTCCCGAGAACTTGGGAACATTTGGTTTGGGATTCATACCCACTGTCACAGATGTGAGAAAGGCCAGAAAGCTAAAACAAAAGGCATGGGTCCTTCCAAAGCCAGTCCCACATATTTCAAAATCTTTTGTCAAGTCCGATACCAGAAATCGCCCAATAACAACAATGCCTAAATCTATGATTAATCCTAACGAGGAATTAATTGAAAGATTTGAAAAGTTGTTTGACGATGTGAACATGGTGGAAAGTGGTGAAGGTCCTAGCAACGCAGAAGTTCAATTCGTTGGGCCAAAGACAAAGCTTAATAATTGGAAAGCCACTCCTCTCCCCATTCGAAAGGAGTCTTGGTAGTTTATTTTGATTTTCCTTCAGTTTGTTTTGGTTATTCCAGGGTTGTAATCCAGATTTTTATCTTACAGTCTGTTCGAAGTGTGCAAACCTTGTTATCTTTCATCAACAACAACAACAACAACAACAACCCAGTATAATCCCACACGTGGGGTCTAGGGAGGGTAATATGTACGCAGACCTTACCCCTCATTCAATGAAATACAGTTTCCCTTTCATTATCATTCCTGGTAAGTTTTCTTTTGTTTTTCTTCTCTTTTCTGTACAGTCCTTTTTACGTTGGCTCTAGTGATATGGCATGCATAAGGAATCCTCAGCCCAGTCTTAAAAATCAATCTGATTTCGAAATAATAATTCAAGAAGTAGATTGTGATTACGAATCAGAATATGATGAGGATGAGGCCTTCGAAGAGATTAGTAAAGAGTTAATTCACTTTGAAGAAAAACCCAAACCTAACCTGAGTGATACAAAAGCCGTCAATCTAGGAGACACAAATAATATCCGAGAGACTAAAATAAGTGTCCACCTCGAGCCAAAGATCCGGGAAGAGTTAATTAAAGCACTCATCGAATTCAAAGATGTTTTTGCATGGTCATATGATGACACGCCGGGTCTGAGCACTGATTTAGTGGTCCACAAATTGCCCAATGATCCAATGGTTCCTCCCGTCAAGCAAAAGCTGAGAAAATTCAAAACTGATATGAGTGTGAAAATTATAGAAGAAATCACCAAACAGTTGGATGCAAAGGTCATTCGGATCACTCAATACCCTATTTGGTTAGCTAATGTCATTCCGGTGCCGAAGAAAGACGGCAAGATCAGAGTATGTATCGATTACCGCAATCTCAACAAAGCAAGTCCAAAGGATAACTTCCCATTACCCAATATCCATATTTTGATCGATAATTGTGCCAAGCATGAGATAGGATCTTTTGTGGATTGCTATGTCGGGTACCATCAGATTCTAATGGATGAAGAAGATGCAGAAAAGACGGCATTCATCACACCATGGGGAACTTATTGCTACCAGGTAATGCCATTTGGTTTGAAGAACGCCGGAGCAACTTACATGAGAGCAATGACTGTGGTGTTTCATGATATGATACATAAGGAGATTGAGGTATACGTGGATGATGTGATCATAAAGTCAAAGCATCAGGCCGACCATGTTAGGGATTTGAGGAAATTCTTCCTAGGACTTCGCAGGTACAATCTCAAGCTTAACCCTACCAAGTGCGCATTTGGTGTTCCATCCGGAAAGCTGTTGGGATTCATTGTCAGCCGGCGAGGCATTGAGTTGGAACCATCAAAGATCAAGTCCATCCAAGAATTGCCACCTCCGAGGAACAAGACTGAAGTAATGAGTCTGTTAGGGAGGTTGAACTACATCAGCAGGTTTATTGCTCAGCTCACGACAACTTGTGAGCCCATTTTTAAATTGCTGAAGAAGGATGCTGCGGTCAAATGGACTAATGAGTACCAAGATGCGTTTGATAAGATAAAAGGATACTTGTCAAACCCACCTGTGCTGGTCCCGCCAGAACTAGGAAGACCTTTGATTCTTTACTTAACAGTCTTGCAAAATTCATTTGGTTGTGTACTGGGGAAACATGACATCACCGGCAAAAAGGAACAGGCCATCTATTATCTTAGCAAGAAGTTTTCAACTTATGAGGTTAAGTACACTCATCTGGAAAGGACATGTTGTGCCCCAACTTGGGTAGCTCAGAAATTGAAACATTATTTGTCATCCTACACTACTTACCTCATTTCGCGTCTGGATTCGTTGAAATATATTTTTCAAAAGCCTATACCGACAGGGAGACTTGCAAAATGGCAAATATTGCTCACAGAATTTGACATCATCTATGTGACTCGGACTGCAATGAAATCCCAAGCATTGGCCGATCATTTAGCCGAAAACCAGGTCGACGAAGATTACAAGCCATTGAGAACTTATTTTCCCGATGAAGAAGTGATGCATATCGGTGAAATGGAGCAAATTGAAAAACTAGGCTGGAAACTTTTCTTTGATGGGGCTGCCAACATGAAAGGAGTTAGGATAGGAGCTGTGATTATTTCTGAAACCGGGCATCACTATCCTGTTACGGCTCAGCTTCGATTTTATTGCACCAACAATATGGCTGAGTATGAAGCTTGTATTTGGGGTTAAGGCTAGCTGCAGACATGGATATCCAGGAAATCTTGGTCTTGGGAGACTCGAATCTCCTGGTACATCAAATTCAAGGAGAATCGGAAACGCGAGACTTCAGCTCATACCATACCGATAATGTTTAAATGATCTTTGTCAACGGTTTCGATCAGTGGAGTTCAGGCATATTCCAAGGATCCTTAATGAGGTCGCTGATGCATTGGCTACCCTGGCATCAATGTTGCACCATCCGGACAAAGCTTATGTGGATCCACTGCATATTCAAGTCCACGATCAGCACGTTTACTGCAACATGATTGAAGAAGAACTTGATGGTGAACCATGGTTCCACGACATCAAGAAGTATATCAAAATGGGGATATATCCAGCACAAGCCACAGGAGATCAAAAGAGAATCATTAGACGGTTGGCAAATGGATTTTTCTTAAGTGGAGGAATTTTGTATAAAAGAACACCAGGCCTTGGATTATTAAGATGCATAGATGCTAGACAAGCTACGGCTGTCATGTCTGAAATACATTCAGGAGTCTGTGGACCCCACATGAGCGGATATGTGTTGGCAAAGAAAATTCTCCGAGCAGGCTACTATTGGCTTACCATGGAGTGAGATTGTATCAGTTTTGTGCGCAAATGTCATCAGTGCCAGATACACAGAGATTTGATTCATTCTCCACCATCGGAATTGCACACAATGTCGGCACCATGGCCCTTCGTCGCTTGGGGCATGGATATTATTGGACCAATTGAGCCGGCAGCATCCAACGGGCACAGGTTCATTCTGGTAGCCATTGATTATTTCACCAAGTGGGTTGAGGCCAAAACAATCAAATCGGTGACCAAGAAAGCCGTAGTCGATTTTGTTCACTCAAATATCATCTATCGATTCGGAATCCCAAAGATGATCATCATAGATAACGGTGATAATCTTAACAGTAACTTAATGGAAGAGGTATGTCAACAGTTTAAGATTATACATCGCAATTCTACCCCATATCGGCCCAAGGAGAATGGAGCAGTCGAGGCAGCCAACAAAAATATAAAGAAGATACTTCGGAAAATGGTAGAAGGTTCAAGACAATGACACGAAAAATTACCATTTGCGTTGTTGGGATATCGCATGACTGTTCGCACTTCGGTAGGAGCAGCTCCTTATTTGTTGGTATATGGCACTGAAGCGGTAATTCCTGCAGAAGTTGAAATCCCTTCCATTCGGATTGTCGCTGAAGCTAAGATTGATGATGATGAATGGGTCAAAACCCGTTTGGAGCAGTTGAACTTGATTGATGAAAAACGATTGGCAGCAGTATGTCATGGCCAGTTATATCAAATAAGAATAGCAAGAGCATACAACAAAATGGTGCGTCCCCGAAAGTTTGAAGTGGGTCAGCAAGTGCTGAAACGTATTCTTCCACATCAGGTTGAAGCAAAAGGCAAGTTTGCCCCGAATTGGCAAGGGCCGTTCATTGTGACCAGAGTATTGTCCAATGTCGCCTTATGTTTAACAGATATTGAAGGAAAATGCATAGACATGGCTATCAATTCTGATGCAGTAAAGAGATATTATGCATGATTTTTCTTTGGTATAATTATTGATTGTTTGTATTTGGAATCGTTTCGAAGATTGGAATGACGAAGGCAATTTATTCTGCTATCTAAACACTGTACCCTTTGTTCCCCCTTTTGAGCCACATTTGTTTCTTTCATACCCCTCTTTTGGAATCAATAACAAAAAGAAAAGGAAAAGAAAAAAAAAGAAAAAATATATAACAACAAGGAAATTCAAGTGGGAACTATGTTTGACCTGATTCCTCAAAGAGGATACGTAGGCGCCTCACGGCTCGGTCATAGGGTGAATAATGTGCATAATGTGCATAGTATAACATAGTAAAATAAAATATCAAAATACCCCCAAGCAAGAAGTTGGGGCAGGAATTGTACTGGTAATAAGAAATATGATTCCAAGAGTTGTAATTTTAAACCCATATCAAATTGTGTTGAGCCTTTGATACCCTTTCTTTCCAACCACATCCAAAAGACTTTTCGATCAATCTTAGAGAGATGCCGAGTCGAGCAAATAGAGGTGATTCATATCAGAATAACACTCTGGTCCAAACAGGAAAAAGCAATGAAAATGAGAGAGTCTTATCGGTGAAAACCTTCGCGGGCACCATAAGGCGACAAGGAATTAAGGAACAAACAAATGAGAGAGGTTTGTCGGTGAAAACCCTTCAGGGCACTGCAAGTCGAACAAGGTCCATAATTTGGTGGAAAGTAAAATTGGGTTGTGGAAATCTTGGAAAACAAAGTTAAAACAATTGGAAAAGGGATTGGTTAAATAGACTGGGCTGGTTAATCCAAAATGCATACCATGATCATTGGTATCAGTGACTCCACTCAGATAAGTTCCTTGTTCTTATCTCCAACAATCATCCAAATTTGGATTTTCTTCTTTATTCTTAATTCTCAAAATCGTCGCATTTCATTGTTGTTAATTTTTACTCCTCTAAAGCTATTCCAAGGTTAGCCTGGTTCCAACAAATAAGAAGGAATGTCAAGGTATACTACCAAGATTCAAAATTGCACAACGCAAAATACGGCCAGGATATGCGGGAGGTAATATGATGAAAAAATAAGACATGGGTGTGAGCAAAAGTTAAATCAGTGAAGTGGCTCAATAATGTCATGAGAGACATATGGTTACGATTGGAAGGGTCAGAAGTAAAAACAAAAGTTGGGGATCCTGCGGTTAAGGATCAATGATGAGGTCAAAACAGTCCTTTCGACCGATTCAAGGAAGTCTGATGAAGCAAAGCAAGGCAAAGAGAAAACCCTCCCCAGCAAAAAGGCCACAACTAACCACCACGTTTAAACTGACAAGATTTTCTTTGATTTGAAAACAAGGGGGCAAAGACGACATTTGTTTCAGGAAGCACCCGGTGAGGGAAGTACGTACCATGCAGGTTTGATCGTATAAATTTTCAGGACCCTCCTCGAAAATGGGACATAGGTTAAACCTTAAAACAATCATAAGTAAATAAATGTAGGACAAATAAGCACCAAAGGGAATGTAGGTTGACGTAAAAGTTTGCGTAAAAGTTTTCAGGACCCTCCTGGATAATGGGACATAGTTTAAAATGGGTCTAGATAACAAAATTTAGTAGAAGTCATGCCTTTAAAAGACATAGCTTGTATTTAAAATTGTCGTTTAGTTAAAGAGTTGTCAGGACCTCCTAGATAATGGGATGCAACTTTCAAATTTTAGTAATATTTGGTAATATGATTTAGTAGTTGTCCCCAACTACCAAACTGGGGCAGAAATTTTTCTTTGCTTTTTGTCTATTTTGTAGCAATCAGGCGTCCACCTGGAGAACAAGGAAGAACAGTGGAAATATCAGCAATCAGGCATCCACCTGGAGAACAAGGAAGAACAGTTGAAGTATCAGCAATCAGGCGTCCACCTGGAGAACAAGGAAGAACAATTGAAGTATCAGCAATCAGGCATCCACCTGGAGAACAAGGAAGAACAGTTGAAGTATCAGCAATCAGGCATCCACCTGGAGAACAAGGAAGAACAGTTGAAGTATCAGCAATCAGGCGTCCACCTGGAGAACAAGGAAGAACAATTGAAGTATCAGCAATCAGGCGTCCACCTGGAGAACAAGGAAGAACAGTTGAAGTATCAGCAATCATGCATCCACCTGGAGAACAAGGAAGAACAATTGAAGTATCAGCAATCAGGCGTCCACCTGGAGAACAAGGAAGAACAGTTGAAGTATCAGCAATCAGGCGTCCACCTGGAGAACAAGGAAGAACAGTTGAAGTATCAGCAATCAGGCGTCCACCTGGAGAACAAGGAAGAACAGTTGAAGTATCAGCAATCAGGCGTCCACCTGGAGAACAAGGACGAACAGTTGAAGTATCAGCAATCAGGAGCTCACCTGGAGAACAAGGGAATACAATTAAAATTTTAAGTAATTAGGAGCCCGCCTGAAGAGAGGAATGGCGAATTATTTTTCAAAAATGTTGTCGAGGTCAGGAGCCCCCCTGAAGAATGGAATGGCGATTAATTTTCGAAGTTGTTGAAATCTCGCCCGCCCGAAGAGAGGAATGGCAATTTATTTTCAAAAGATGTTGTCGAGGTCAGGAGCCCCCCTGAAGAACAGAATGACGATTTATTTTTGACATTGCTGGTTGAAGTGAGGAGCCCGCCCATATAATAGAGGAATACACTTAGAGTCAATAAAGCAGAGGAATCCAACCGAATCCCCAGCAGGAAACAACAAGAATCCCAAACAGAGGAAGGAAGTACAAGACTCGATGAAAAACAATGCGAAAAGAAATAAGCAGTTCGAGATCGGTGGTCAAAGGAGAATACAAGACAAATCGGAAGCAAAAAGATACCAAAGGAGTCACCAAGACATCAAAGCAACAAGAGACACAAGAGCATGACCTAGATAAGATTTTGTAATTCATATGCCATGGTCTAGTCTAGCTTTTTGTTTTTCTTTAAGCAGGGTGTAATAAGGAGGTCAGCAAACAGTAAAAGCAGCATGCAACAGCAGTAACATTGCAGTCCCATGGTAGTCCCAGCTACCAAAACTTCCCGAACTACATTGGCCTGATTCCTTTATAGCCAAGGATATGTAGGAAACCTTTGAAGCAGAGGTTCGGTCAAATCGTTCAAAAAATGCTTCCCACAGAGTATTCAAACAGGCAAAAATCACTCGTATCCGCTCACTTTATCTTTGCACGAAAACTCTTCGTGTTTCCGGACAAAGAGGGGCAGCTGTGAGCACGTGATTTTTGCCTCATACGAATTACTCCAAAATAATCCCCAAAATTAGGTCTTTTCTTTAATTATGTGTTATTTTTAGGAAATATTGTGCGATTTTCCTGTTGTTTGCATAGATCTGTGTGCATGTTTAATTTTATTAATGCATTAAAAATACAAAAAATATAGCATTTGCATTTAGAATTGGATTTTTATATTTTTGGAATTAATTAATAATTAGTTGTTTTACAAAAATAAAAATTCACAAAAAATAACATATTATTTGTATTTTGGTCAAATTGTGTGATTTTCTTTTAATTTAGTGTTTAAATATTTTGTGATAGGTATTATTTAAAGTTAATTACTATTTTTAAGCTAATTTAGGTCCTTTGTTTTTAATTAGGATTTTTATTTCAAATTTTGAAAAAAGGAAGAAAAGAAAAGGAAAAAGAATTCTTGGAGCAATCTAATCTAATCCTCAAGCCCAAATCAAACACACCTAATACCCAAACAAAATCGGCCCAAACCCATGCCACACCGGTCCAAACCTTCAGGTCTCACAGGATGATGAAACGACGTAGTATAGGAGCCAAACTACGTCGTTTTGTGGACAATCAATCTTAGCCATTCAATCCACATCGATATAATGGCTCAAAACATACCCCTATATCCATTGATTTAACCCGACCCATTTGCCAACCCGGTCTCACCCGTTATTGCACCCAAACGACACCGTTTCCTTCAACAGAATTAATCCGAGTCGTTGATCTCATCAGATCAAACGGCCAGGTTTTAATCTCACCCCTGGTATATATTCCTAAACCTTACCCTGCCCCCCATAGCCAAACCCACCTCATCGTCCCCAAACTCAGAACCGGACACCCCCTCCCAAACCCTAGCCGCCCTGAAACCCCTTGCTTGAAAGCCGGCGGCAACAACGCCGGTGACCACCAAAATAACACCCTATACCCCCCTAACCACCCTCTCCACAAATCCCTTAACTGTATTGCTCTAATCAGACTCCACCTTCTCGAATCTTCAATTGAAGATTCGAGCAAGCTTGAAACTCACCCCAACCAGTCCCAAACTTGAGTCAATTTGTATAAAAAGGGGTGTTAGAAACAGAAAGAAAAGAAAGAAAAGGGAGGAGATTCTGGAAAAAAAAAAAGAAAAAAAACAGATTTGAGAGAAAGAGGAGAGGACTGAAGATTGGAAAAATTGAGAAATTGAAAAAATATAACTATTGTTTTGACTGCTTGGTTAAGATCTGAAATAGCTAGAATTTTCTTCCTTTTTCCTTCTGCTATATACTTGGAGAAGTATAAAACTGCTGGTTATTTTTTGCTGCACTACTGTCGTAACTTCTGAAGGCTACTGTTGCTGTTGGTTACTGCCGAACCCTCATTTTTCTGCTTCCTTCTTTTTTTTCCAGGTACACTTTATTCCACCCACTGTAAAACCTTCTGTGATATGAGAATCTGAAGCATGTTGGCCATTTAATATCATTAGAAGAATTTAATTCTGTCTTTATTTCAAGTTTTAGTTTGAACAGTTTGCGTTTGAATGTTGGCCAGTGATAATGCTTCTAGAGGCAGAGTTTGGTTTAAAATAGATATGGGATTCGATTTTGGTCGAATATTCTGTAATCTAAAACCAGTGTTGTGTGAATGAACATGGTCATAATGTTGAAATCTGTTTTAAAAGTCAGGACAACATGTTTGCTTAATTAAGACAGTAATGGAGTTCTGTATATAATTTTTGGTAATCATTTGCTCAATTAGATATTGAATGATCAAATATCACTAGATATGGTAGTTTCTGCATAGGAACAGCGTGATTAGTTGTGTTGTTGCGAAATTAAAATGGCTAAATTCCATTCCCTTTTGTCAATCATTGAAATTGGAGTATAATCCTGCTTTCATAATCAAACCATTATTAGGTTTGATTCGTTTGGCTTTTAAGTTTGAATGGAAATCTGAAGTATGTTGAATTACGATCCTCCAGTTCTACTGCAATGGGTTT
Source organism: Nicotiana tabacum (assembly GCF_000715075.1). Lineage (NCBI taxonomy): Eukaryota > Viridiplantae > Streptophyta > Magnoliopsida > Solanales > Solanaceae > Nicotiana > Nicotiana tabacum. The sequence continues at coordinate 23,729,998 of NC_134097.1, read as the reverse complement.
ATCGTAATTTCGAAATTTGGTTGAAATATGTTTGTTTAAGCTACTTCGATGGCTATTCTCTTTAAGGGTTTTAGATATAAACTAGTAATCATTTAAGCCAGCAATAATCGACGGATTTGGATTGTTCTCTTTGTACGTAAGAATGGAATACATACAATTTGCCTCCTCTGTATTTATTTAATCATTTATTGATATTCATAATTTTTGCTACAATATCATGTAGCGTCTATCTTTAGTTAAAAAAAAGTTGTTTGAAAAATGTAAATTTCGTTAAATTGAATCCCTTTGCTTTACTAATCGATGGGTTGCTTGGTTAACGTTTACTTTGGTTAGGTCATTTGTTATCTTAGGAAGATACAAAATTGGTTTAAGATTAAAACAAATATGATCTATTGGTTCGAGCCATTTCGTATAGGCATTGGTAAGGCAATCAAGTCATAAAGCTAGCATGTTTTTCCCATTTAGCAAAAATAGTCACTCATGAACATCCTTAGTTCGTTTTGGCTGAGTAAAACAACTCGAGGTGTCATGTTGGATAATATCCCAAAACTCATGGCCCCCATTTAATTAGTTTTAACTCTTTAGAAATTGAGATTTGCCATTTTGTTGAAATAATCTATGGCCCTCAGATTATTAATACTAACTCTTTTATAATCGTGATACGCCGCGCCAAATAAAAATGACAAATGCGTGGCTCTCATATAATCATTTCTCTCAAAAATACTTAAAATTTGAAGCGTGTCATTTAGCTAATTTTCAGGGCTCTCGCAAGGTTAATAACGCGTTAGTTGCTTTAGGCACGTTTAATATACCGTCATGGTTGTGGATACGTTCGCGTGACATGATTACATTTCTAAAGACTATTCGGAGTATGCGTTCACGCAACTTTGAGCAAATCTTCTTAATAAAAAGGGGGTTTTCGGAGGTTATTAAATTAATTTATCTCATATAGTCCGAGGTGCGCAACTCACTATTTAATCATACAAGAGTGACAAATGTTCGTAGTTTTGTTTTAAGCACGCACAACTTCGGCCAAATTCATTTTTTTTTAAAATATAAAATAAAAATATATTATTAATTTCATTTGTGTACACGTACGCGTGACATGATTCTTTACATAAAAAAATGAATATACGTACGCGTGATTCGTTTCAAGACAATTCTAAAAAAACAGTCTAACTAAAAGCGTAATCAAAGTTTAAAACTATGCAATAAGTTCAAAAATATATATATAGTAAATGAAGATAATTAGGCCAAGTATAAATTATTAAGCAACCGTGCTAGAACCACGGAATTCGGGAGTGCCTAACACCTTCTCCCGGATTAATAGAATTCCTTACTCGAATTTCTGGTTCGCGGAATGTTAAACGGAGTCATATTTTCCTCGATTCGGGATTAAAACTGGTGACTTGGGACGCCATAAAATTCTCAAGTGGCGACTCTGAAATTAATAAAGAATCCCGTTTCGGTTGTCCTTTGATTGGAAAAACTCTCTATACATATGTCCTTCTCCGGGATGTTGTGTAAAAAGGAGGTGTGACACTTGTCTTTGAAAAATCGCCCTAAGGTGTTTGGGTTTTGAAAATGTTTGAAAAATGGCTGAAAATGCGTCTAAGTTACGATTTAGCAGGTTGCAGATGTCGCAATTGCGACCTCTTTAAGGAACCTGCTATCTTCGCATTTGCGAACTCGCATTTGTGAAAGGGATGTCGCATTTGTGATGGCTGGGATATTTGGGTTATTCGCATTTGCGAAGAATTGCTCGCAATTGTGAGAAAGGCTGGCCAGGGCATACTTCGGAATTGCGAAGTGACCCTCGCAATTCCCAAGCCTGATAGGCTCACAATTGCGACACCTGACCTCGCAATTGCGAGATCAGGGCCTACAACACATACCAGCTGAAAACTGCAACTTCCTAAGTTCAATCCACTCCGTGGCCTATCCAAAACTCACACGAGCCCTCGGGGCTCCAAACCAAACATGTACGCAAGTCCAAAAACATCATGCGGACTTGCTCGTACGATCAAATCATCAAAATAACACCAATAACTATGAATTTAGCATCAAAATCAAAGAAAAATGTCATGAACTCTTAAGTTCCAATTTTAACAACCGATGGTTCGATTCACGTCATATCAAGTCCGTTTCTTACCAAATTTTATAGGCTCAACCTAAATCCCATATAAAACCTGCACTGGGCTCTAGAACCAAAATACGGGCCCGATACTATCAAATTCAAATATATTTTATTTCCAAAAACTCATATATATTCCAGAAAATAATTTTCTTTAAAAATTCATTTCTCGGGCTTGGGACCTCGGAATTCGATTCCAGGCATATGCCCAAGTCCCAAATTTTACTACGGACCCTACGAGACCGTCTGATCACGGTTCCAGGCCCGTTTACCAAGAATGTTGACCAAAGTCAACTTAAATTCATTTTAAAAGCAAAATTTATCACTTTTTACAGATTTTGACATAATAGCTTTCCGGAGACACGTCCAGATTGCGCACACAAATCGAGGTGAGATAAAAAGAAGTTTTTAAGGTCTCGGAACACAATTTATTTCCAAAACAAGTGATGACCTTTTGGGTCATCACAGACGCATTCAATGCCTTTAATGTTCTTGTTATTGTTGTCGTATCTTAATTGAGTATATAAAATTTGATTGGGAGCGTGAGTTGTGGATGGGTGAATCAAGAGGGAAACTAGTAAACCCTTGATTTAATCCCTTAAGATTTTGAGGCCCCAGAAATGTTTAAAAGTAGATTTTATAATTTTTTAAATTTAGACAATATTAAAGATTTTGTAAAAAAAAAGAAAGACAATATTAAAATTAGAGTAAAAAATAAAAATATACAAAGATTTTGTAAAAAAGGAAAGAAAGAAAGAAAGATTGTCTAATCTTTAACAATAAATATATTTTAGAACTTTGAATTAAAATACTTAAATTTTCATATTAGTAAATATAATTTTTTATAACAATATCAAGGAAAAAATATTATAAATATATGCCTAACATCTTACTTATTTAGATTATGCCTTGTTAATATAAAAATAATATTATTATGTGAAGTTAGAGGCTTTATATCATTTAAGATTATTATACTATAAATAATAAGTACACAAAAATAACAACACTAACTTGTTTTTGCATATGTGGGTATATAGATATATAAATTCTAATATAAGAAAAGTATAAGGCCTCTTATTAAAACTTGGCTTTAGGCCACTAAATATATTGAACCGCCCTTGATTACCTACATATGTACAATTAATTTTAACTTCAATTTTAAGATCATTATTTTCTTATATTTGTTAAATCAATGCATACCGTATCTTGTTTGCATAATTAAGAAATGAATTAATTCACATCATAATTAAAGGTACAATCTGCAGGAAATGAACAAATATTTCATTTAAGGCTCTTGAAGAGCACATGCTTTTCTCCTACATCTAAATGAGAATTCATCAACAATATAATAGATCTATTACGACTATCTTTTTTCGAATCACACACATAATAGGAGTTTATGTATGAGACTGTCTCTTTTTAAAGCAAAAAGAAATTAAAAAAAATAAACAAGAGAAAAGAATAATAAATTAAGAAAAAACAAGATCTTGTTTAGCAAGCAATACATCACACTGTAATTTCAAACATGGCATTGACTTATTGTGCACGATCAACAAGAAGACATTTCACCTGCTTTAATTTATATTACAGTTTTTTATGAATTTATAATATTCTTAAATATTCCGCAAAGTTCTTAGAAATATGTAGTTATATATTTCTACAAAATCTTAAATTGTTAAATCATTTGACTAATCAAGTTTAATGTCTCATGTGATAATTTGAATTATATTAATTTTTTATTATATTTAAATTATTTTTTTATTAATTTCTATTATAAATCATTATACTACATATAAGAATTAATTTTGCAGTCTTTTTATTTTTGAATTTGGAGCATCACCTGAAATAACGAGGAAGGACAAATAATGCTATACTACCCTCTGTTCTTCCCAAAAGCCTATAAATTTGGAATTCCATATGCTATTGCTTACATATTCATTCATTTTCATTCGGCTTTTTGGCCCTTGCCATAATCAAATAGTCTACAAAAAAAAAAGATTAGTCCAACAAACCAAGCAATTAAATATCAATAATTAATCCTTCTTCCTCATTACTTTATTGAGCTACATGATTAATTAATTCAAAAATTCCAAAACTTTACACTATTTATATTGACTCCATTGATATCTCTCAATTTCCAACACCAAGCCCCACCATTTCTTCTCTTCTTTCTATAGTTTCTTGGTTTTCTAATTCTTCTTCATCTTTCAACTACAACCATGTCTCCTATTTTGACTTCTCAAGGTATGGTATTAGCTACAGCCATGGCAGTTTCTGGGACAATGATCCTTTTTGCTGCTCTTAAACTTCAAAAATCTGCAGATCAATTCTCCTTCAATCCAATTCTCCATCATCCTCGATCTTGTATCTCCACAGGTATGTATTATCGTCTTTTTTAGTTACTCTGTCTGTTTCATTTTAGAGGACACTTTTTCCTTTTTATCTATTTCAGAAAGAAAAGAAAAAACATGTGCCCCCGTAATAATTCAAAAATTCTTTAATTTTAAAAATTCTTGTTTTATTCTTAATGAAATGCTCTCATGGCTATAGAAAAGGTTATGATATGTTTCAAACTATAAGTTTAAAGGGTAGTTTTAGTATGTGCCAAAAGCCTGTGTTTCTTTCTTTCTTAAATTTCATGTTCAGTCAAATATCACTATATAAAATGATAAGATTAAAATATATAAGCATTGTAAAAAAGAATTTTATACTGACTCAATGTATATGGGTTAAATTCATACGTTAACGGATTTTTTTTGTTTTTTTTATTTGTGTAGATGGGAAGAAAAAGGAGAAAAAGAAGAAGAGAGTGAAATTTGCAGAAGATGTGGTGGAGCCAAGTGGGAATAGTGAAGAATACAGAAAACTTCATTGTAATAATAATTTTAGCCATGGAAATGGACATGAAGTTGCTTCATCTTCTTCTAATTCGGATTCAAATGCATTAAAGAAGAGTGGGAAAGTGCAAGAAATGCCAGCTAATAGGGCCGCCCTCTACAATTCTATGCTCAAAGGTCGGGTCATCAACCGGGTCACTTATTCCTATTGATCGGGTCGGGTTGGGTTTTCCAATTACCCAATTCTAACCCTCTAATTTATGTACAAATTAGAAAAACATTATTTATCTTTCGATGAAGTGGGGACATGGTACATGTGCTCACGTATGAGAGTAGTTTGAATTAGGATTTTCCTTTTCTTTTTTAATATTTGTGTAATTTTGGTGTTTATTTTTGGGAATAATTGCCAAAAGGGAGATATCTTTTACATGTATTTGATTTGTATAGGAGGTAATATTTGAATACATGAAAGGATGTGAATTATGACCGGACTGAGTCAAACTAAGTGGATTGATTCATTATATATTGAGACTGCTTCAAATGGAAACGAATTTTTTTGAATTTGTCATTTCTACTTTTTTATTCGGTTCTAGAAAATTAGTTAAAATGGTTGAGTTTTTCTTAGAATCAAAAGAATGTTTACGTTAACATGAGCAACTCTTCCAACAAATGCTCGTAGGTGAAAGAGACCTATCAAAATTTTATGTCCTCTCACAGTAAGTGCATTTTGGTAGACGGTTTGCGTATACACTATCTTTCCCTATCACGATATAAAATAATATTGGGTATGTTGTGTGTGTCACAATAAGTGCATTTAATTTTCATTGTTCCTTTTCCCATATTTCATTCCCCGATCCTCTAAAATTGTAGAATCTAGAAAAAAATTGTTAGCAATACCCTTTTCTTATACGAAATATTTAATTTTATCATTTGTTATATTTTGGGCTCATTTATGCCCGCTGTCGTTACTAAGTCCTCTCGCATTTGTCTTTAATTCTAATAGTGCTCCAAACTAAAATACAATAAAGGACAATTTAAATCATATTCAAAAGTAAGGAATAAATTTGAATATTTTTTTCGAATTATTGTAACACATGAAATTTACTCAAATTATACTGGAGCTCGTTAAAATAAGGACAAATATGAAATGATCTACTAGGCAAGGATATGAATGGTTCAAACATATAACGAATCAGTAATTTAACTTTTATTCATCCCATTAATGCAAAGAGCCGACATTTTCCAGAAGTCTTTTTCGAAGACCTAATTAAGAGTAATTGATTTTATTAATTATGCGTGTTTGAATTAAATTGCCACTTTTCAGAGTTCCTAAAGGCTACGGCCCTCCACTAATTATCTTACCAAAATAATCAGCCTGCCTTTGGCTCTAATTATTACTAATATAAAATATATATATAAAAAAACATTAGAAAAAGAAGACACCAATATAATTCACATGTACAGGTTGGTATGCAAGTCTTTCTCTTCTTTAGTGACCACACACACATTCTTATTATTTATTTGTCCTTATGGTCAAGTAAAGAAATGCCAATTATTGTAATTTCCCTATTGTTTAGTCAAAGTGTGCAAACTATGCAGCAGCTTTGTCTTTCTTTTTTCTTTTTTGAGGAGAGAGAAAAAGGTCCCAGTCAAAAAAAAAATTAAATTAAATAATAAGGGGTTAGTTACGATAGGAGTTGGGATTTAGGACAAGTGTGTCCTAAATCCTGTCTTTTTCTGTATTTTTCTTCTAATTAAATTTGGTCTTGTTATTTGCATTTAATTTAATTCTAGTCTTTTGTTATATTAACGTCCAAATTATGAACATTAAAAATATTAATGCTTATTATTAAAATTTCGAGTTATGAAGCCTAGGCATAGACGACTACTCCTTCCGTTCACTTTTACTTATCCACGATGAACTTTACACACCCTTTAAGAAATAATAAATAAGCGCATAATTTACCTTGATACCCATATTAATTGATATATATTTTTAATGAATTTAAGAAAATAATTTGAAATGAGTAATTAATATTGTGGGTATAGTTGGAAAAAAAATTTATCTTCTCTTGATATAGTAAAAATGCCAAGTAAAAAATGACAATATATTTTTAAAATAGTGAACAAGTAAGAGTGAACGTATGGAGTATTAAGAAAGTCTTATTATACTACTTGAATGACGGATTTTAAATTCTATCATCGCATATAAGAAAACAACACAAAAGTGTGTGTGCATGTTATAGGCACATGCACATCTATTACTCCTTTCAGATCTACTTTAATTGATTTTTTGGTTGTTTTTACACATTATAAAGAATTTACCTTTTAGTATTAACTAACAATAAAATTGACCATATTAATCTTAATTTATTCATTAAAAATATAACAAATATTCCTAGGTTCTTTACTCCAAAGGCAGCTTTGAAAAAAAATTTAATTCCTTCTTAATATCTAAAAAAATTTAAATATTATGGACCACAAAAAAAAAGCAAACAAATAATTAATTTTAAGACAAGATCATCAAAAACAAGTTCAAAGTTCTTTTGATGCTAGAGGATAATACACTTAATTTTAAGCTTATTCCTAGTGTGTCTTCTATGAATGCTAGAGCATTATCTTTTTCCATCTTTGCTAGATCTCTACATGTATTGATATCCTAGACATCTTGGCATTGATATCAAATATGTACACTAGATGTGTTATGTTATACTATCACATTTCAGCACACAAAAATAAACTAGGCTCTACTTATATTACCCGAGATTATTTATTAGGTGTTTGTCCTGATTTTCTTATCATATTTGATTTTTCTATATCTTAAAGGAATGACAACATATTTACCATAATTAATTTTACCTTTTACTAAAAGAAAAATATAATTCTTCTATATTTGGCTTGTACTTTTTCTTAGAGGAAAATGTTTTGGATTTATATAAATTGAGGATTATCCTTTATCATTTAGCAGCATCTATAATGTAGTCACAAGCTGTTTAAGAGTCCTGTTTATGAAGAGAATTTTTTAGACAAGTGTTAGCCTGCCACTTGTGTTTGCCTCTTTGTGAGGTTGTTCTCTCAATATTTTGTACTCTCTTTTATATAGTGAATTGTTATCTCTGCTTGTGGATGTAGGTCACTTGATCGGACCATGTTAAATGTTTGTATCTCTTTTATATATTTCTCTTTTGCTATTTAGTATATCGTCGTTGAAGATATACTTCGTAAGCTTCCGTATGATACCTGATTATTTCTATCATAACATCATCTCAATCATACCCTTTAACTTGTCTTAGTTGTTCCAATGAATATGTTATTTTTCCATGTTTGGCATATTATTACTCTTTTTATCACTTCTATTGATAAAAGAAACTAGTACATCAAAGTGACCACAATTTGAAAATAGAATCGAAGGAACTCCAAAATCCCATTTGTAAAAAAAAAAAGAGAAATAAACCCTAGCCTCAAAATCAAAAGAACACTTGTCAATAAATTGTAGGATAAATCCAAGGATAGCATGGGCAACTGCCAACTGATCAACCAACTGAATCAGATGGGCAATTGGATAAAGGGGATACAAAATAAAAGATATAGACATATAGGAGTGGGCAATTACCTGCACTTTATCTATGGAAACCAGAGTCTAAAATTTAATCTTGTCAGCCTCATGTATGATTGGTTAATTTTTATTAGGTCAGGAGCTCCACTGGCCATTAGCCCATTATACATGTTCAATTTTCAATTATATTTGTTTGGAATTATTTAGGTGAATTCCTTTTTCCTGCAATATTATTGCATACTTTATGTTGTGGACATGCTTGGACGTTATAGCTTTCTTTATTTTTGGTTGGCTATTGGCAAGAAACCGTTGGATGGTAGTTGATCTTTGTCACATGAGACGAGGGAGCGTAGCAATGGAAAAATAGTTAAAAAAAATAATTATCCACCAATATTATCCATTAAAAATCGATGGATAATAAATTTTTTTAAAAATGGGTCAAATATGGATAATAGCCATATTATCCACTTATAAAATGAATAACCAATTGGTAACAAATGAGTTTAACTTTTACATTTGTAAAGTCTCAAATTGGGGTTCCTCAAGTTTGGGAGAATAGTAATTCTCCAAGTGATCATATTCAAAAAGCCATGGATAATATCGATATTTATATTATCCGTTGGTTAACCCATTTTTTATCCGTATTAAATATGAATCGAGTCGGATAATTTATCCATTTTTGAATTACCCATTTTCGACTCGTCCATATCCGATCCGACCCACCCGTTTTTCACCCCTACCTCCATGTCCCCCTTCCTTTGCGTGAGTTTATTCAGGATTACACGGACCAATGAGTTTAGTATAAGTAAGTAAATTTTTCATGTGGCGTCCAGTTTTGGCCACCCATTGAATTTGTACCTATTTTTAAAAAAAAAGTTTAATTGATACCCAAATTTTAAATAATTTCAGATATGTACACTTTTCTCTTCTTCTTTAATGTCGTTTTCTTCTTCTTTGTGCTTAGAGTTTCTTCTTCTTTCTTCTTCTTCTTCTTCTTCTTCTTCTTCTTCTTCTTCTTCTTCTTCTATTGCAAAATGAGTTTGTTAAACTTGTTGTTGTTTTGACAATTTAATAATTGAAATTTGTTCTTTATGATATTGGAAAGTTATATTTCAAATTTGAGCTCATTTGGAGTAGATTTGGGCATTGAATCACTGAAATTAAAAGAACAAGTTTATGTTTCAGAACTTAAGATTCTGTCACAACTCGGAATCCCGACTTCAGGGTCATGATAGCGCCTAACATCCACTTACCAGGCAAGCCGACGTCTAACAAATAATTAACCGATTATAACAATCGAAAACCAAATATTAACGAGGAAAACGATATAAGTCTGAAGTAGATTAAATAAAATCGAGCAACAAAAATCTAAATATCCAAGAAACTTGAGTCACAAATACACGGGCATCTAGATCGCTGCAAATAAGGTCTGAATAAAATACAACTGTTTCGACACTCAATAAAACAGTGAAGATATAAAGGAAGGGACTTTAGGGCTGCGGACACCGTGCAACTATACCTCAAATCTCTGGTGCAACTGAATCCGAGTAGGGAGCTACTGAGTGCCACAAGGACTATTACTAGAATCTTCACAAGAAGTGCAGAAATATAGTATGAGTACAACCGACCCAATGTATGTGCCGAGCCTAACCTCGATGAGGCTATGACAAGACACCTACGTAAATAAACATGTACAAGTGTATATAAAGCAACAAAAATTATAGAGAATGATAACGTACTAACTGAGAGGGGACATGCAACAACAACAACAACAACAACAACCCAGTATAATCCCACAAGTGGGGTCTGGGGAGGGTAATATGTACGCAGACCTTATCCCTACCCCGAGGGGCAGAGAGGCTGTTTCCAGGAGACCCTCGGCTCAAGACAACAACAAAAGACGATACATTAGTACTATCAATAGACTCATACTAAAATAACATAAAATACATAACATAACATAAAATAACAAAATAACAGCAATATAAGAAATATAGTAAATACGAAAAAGATGGAAGGTACCCTAATATCCAACAGATACATCCCTGTATCAGTAGTTGATCAGTAGCATCCTAAGATTAACTCCTAACTGGCTAGTCTCACTCTAGTGCGCTGTAGAAATATCCACAACTTCCCCCTATCCTACAACTTTAATGGTCGACCTCCACAATTCCCTGTCAAGGGCCATGTCCTCTGTAATCCTAAGACGCGCCATGTCCTGCCTAATCACCTCTCCCCAATACTTCTTAGGTCTCCCTTAGGACATGCAAAAAGGGAAGATATAATAAATACGGCAAGTATAAAATCATGAAATAACCAAGTAAATTCACAAAACTATAAATCAGTCAAATCAATGATATGAAAATGGCACGGCATCACCCTTCGTGCTTTTACTCTCGTCCTTACCATGTAATAATAATATAAATAAAATAAAATGGCACGACATCACCTTTCGTGCTTTTACTCTCTTCCTCACCATATATATAATGAATAAATGTATGAAATGGCACGACATCACCCTTCATGCTTTTACTCTCTTCCTCACCATGTAATAATAATAATGTGAATGAAATGGCACATCATCACTCTTCATGCTTTTACTCTCGTTGTCACGATCCGAAATTTTCACCGTCGGGACCGTGATAGCGCCTAACATTTCACTTGCTAGGCAAACCAATGTTAGAACCATTTACTTCTTTTAATAGTTTAAATGATGATATAATAAAGAATTGATGTAATTGAAATATTCTAAGTATAAATGCGGAAGCTAAACCAGTCAAACATCTATTACAAATCCTTGAACCTGGTGCCACGAGTGCACGAGCTTCTAAAGTAATACATATAAAGGTCTAAAATAAGTAAAAAACTATATGAATGAAGTTATACAGCTAAAAAGAAAGAGGATGGGGACTTCAGAATTTGCGGGCACTGAACAATCGTACCTCAAGTCTCCGCCGATGTCTAATCCGGGAACGCTAATAATCGTCACTAGTATCGACTCCAAAATCTCACAGTGTACAGAGTATAGTATCAGTACAACCAACCCCATGTAATGATAAATGCCGAGCCTAACCTCGATAAAATTGTGATGAGGCTAAGGCGGGTCACCACACTATAACCTGTACGCAGTGTATAATAACGACAGAAAATAGGGATACTGAACAGAATTTAAACAGCCAACTGGAATAATAATCACAGCCTCAAGAATAAGCCAGCACCAGCCAGAATCACAAATCTCTTAACAGTTCAAACAAATACCGAAAGCCAACACATCTCAAGTAATGTAAACATATAGATTGTTGCGGCGCGCAACCAGATCCTACCAGACAAGACAAAATCCTCTTTTATTTCACCTTAACAATACTAGATAATATAAATATGTTACGGCGCACAACCCGATCCCACCATATATCAATATCAGTATCATAATTCACCCTTAAATCACCATATCATTCCACCCTTATTCCACCTGTTGCAGCGTGCAACCCGATCCCACCGTAAAATATGAATTCACCAGTATTCCACCATATCAATCCACCCTTATTACACCTGTTGCAGCGTGCAGCCCGATCCCACCATATCAGTACCAAACACTCATTATACATAGTCAAATCAACAGTTCAAACTACAAATCCTTTATGATCAATAAATACCAAACCGAACCCAAGGAAACCTTGCATAATATGGAATCTACACAAGTAACGCTACACAGCGAGACCAATCCATCAATTTACAATTAGAAGGTGCAAACAAGTCAAGTTTATACTACTCTTTGTGTTTGCGATGAGTAGCTCGCAAATGCGAAGCTGCCATGCTCGCAAATGCGAGATCAGAGGCCAACACCAGAACTGGAACACCAGCAACATCTCTAAGTCCAAATTTCACTCCGTAGCCTATCCAAAACTCACTCGAGCCAGGGGCTCCAAACCAAATATGCACACGAGTCTTAAAATATCATACAAACTTACTCGCGCGATAAAATTGCCAAAATAACACCTAGAACTACGAATTTAGCACCAAATCAAATGAAATTCTCAAGAACACTTAGAAATTTTTATTTCTCAACTGGACGTCCAAATCACGTCAAACCAACTCCGTTTCTCACCAAATTTTATAGACAAGTCATAAATATGATATTGGACCTATACAGATTCCAAAACTAAAACGAACCCGATATCTAAAAAGTTAAAATTTCATTTAGCCTTAAATTTTCAAATTTCGACAAAGTCCGATATCTCGGGCTAGGGACTTCTGATTTCGATTTCGAGCATACACCCAAGTCCCAAATCATGACACGGACCCACCAGAATCGTCAAAACACGAATCCGGGTCCTTTTTCAAAAATATTGATCAAAGTCAACTCATATAAAGTTTTAGGCAAAAATTCTTATTTTGATCAACTTTTAACCTAAAAGCTTTCCGGAAACACGCCCGGACTGCGCAAGCAAATCAAGGATGGTAAAAATGAGATTTTAAGGCTTAAAAGCACGTAATTAAGTTCTAAAACATAAGATGACCTTTTGGGTCATCACACTCTCCTCACCATGTAATAAAAATAAAATAAAATAAAATGGCGCGGCATCACCCTTCGTGCTTTACCCTCATGATTACCATATAATAATGATAATAATATGAACTCGAATGATAAACAATGCGGAAAATAATTTAACTTCAAATATGGTGACACGATGTCAAACTTCAATTTCCAAAACTATTCCAAAACTTGGAAATTAGCTATAAATATGAAACGAATAATCAAAGAAGTAATAATCTAACCTAAGCATGGATATCATAATTAACGGAATAATATAATACAAAGAAATAATTCCACACCACATGCTTTAATCCAATGATAATGTATAGGTACTCGTCACCTCACATATACGTTGTCCCCACACATAAACACACATAGCAAATAGACCAACAAGTCATAATCCCTCAAGTCAAGCTTAACCACGACACTTACCTCACTCCGTAATCAAATCAAAGCTCAATCCGGGCCTTTACCCTATAATTAGCCTCCAAACCAATCAAATCTAATCAAATATAGTTTAAACAATTTAAAATAAGTTTTAGAATTCAATATTTAATCTTTTTGAAAAAATCAATAAAAGTTAACCCCTGACCCATTTGGTCAAAATCTGAGATTTGGACGAAAACCTAATTACCCATTCACCCCCGAGCCCAGTTATGTGATTCATTTTGAAATCCGAACTATACTTGAGGTCTAATCTCAAATTTTCAAAATCCCCAATTTCTACCCAAATCCCTAATTTCTACCATGGAAAAGCATAAATTAATGGGTGTTCATGGGAATGGAAGAAAATAAGTTAAAATCTACTAACCTATGAAGTTGGGATGGAAAACTTCTTCAAAATTGCTTCTAGGCTGAGCTCAAAATTGAAAATGGCAAAAAAGTAGGATAAAATTGATTACTTTGAGACATTTAAATCACTGGGAGTCATGCCTTCTTCCCATTTGTGAAGGACCTTACGCGATCGCGAAGAATAGCGGCCTAAGTGGACTACGCGTTCGCGAGAGATTGACTATGTTCGCGATGGCCTGTCCTTGTGGCCTTCACGTTTGTGAGCCTTGGGCTCGCATTCGCATAGAACAACCCATGCCTCCCCCCAATCCTCACCTAACCTATTGCGTTCGCGAGTGAAGGGTCGCGCTTCTCGCGTTTGCACAGAAGAAAAATCACTCCAGCCCAAGTTACCCTTTGCTATCGTGGGATTAGCTTCGCAATTGCGAAGAACAAAACACCAGACATTAGCAACAGTGAAAAACTAGCAACCTTTTAAGTCCAAAATCGATCTGTTGTCTATCCGAAACTCTCCCGAGCCCCTCGGGTTCCAAATCAAACATGCACACAAGTGTAATATCATCATACGAACTCGTTAATACGATCAAAACAATAAAATAATACCTGGAACTATGAATCAGACATTAAAATGCTGAAATTTTCAAAGAAACTTAAGAACTTTCAAATTCAACCGAGCGTCCAAATCATATCAAATCAACTTTGTTTTGTACCAAATTTTGCAGACAAGTCTTAAATGGTAAAATGAACCTATATCAAATTCCGAAATCGAAATCCGAACCCAGTAGCAACAAAGTCAACATACAATCAAACTTAAGAATTCTTTAAACTTTAAAATTACTAGTTTTCAACAAATCACGTCAAAAAAGTTAGAAACTTTCGAATTTGATTCAAGGCATAGGGCTCATGTCCAAAATCATGCTACGGACCCACCGGGATCGTCAAAATACTGGTGTGGGTCCGTTTACACAAAATATTGACTGTAGTCAATCCAAATCATTTTGAAGGTTAAAATTCATATTTCCTTCCATTTTTCATATAAAATTTTTTCGGAATAATACACGGAATGCACACACAAATCAAAGAATGCTAAACGGAGCTAATCGTGGTCTCGGAATACAGAAATAAAGGCTAAAACTCAAAATGATCTATTGGGTCATCACATATTCGAAATCTGAATTTGCATTCAATAGATTGAACTACTTAAGTTTCGAATTTCTGAAGTTGCATTTGAAAGATAGAAAAACTTCAGATTTGATTTCTGAAGTTGCATTGAAGATATTGAACTACTTCAGATTCGAATTTATGTAGTTCTATTTGAAAGATAGAACTTCAAATTTGACTTCTGAAGTTGCATTGAAGAGATTGAACTACTTCAAATTAGAGTGGTACCCTTTGCAAACTATTATGTAATGTGGGTATAATTCCAATGGTAGCCCCAAAAGTGGGTATATATAAAAATGCCTCTATTATACGTAAGTACTCCCTCCAATCCAAAATAAGTGACTTTTTAAACTTTTTTTAGAAATTAGTATTTCCTTAAAGAGTGTGTCAAAGGCCAAATAATAAGTAGAGCATAAAATTAAAAACAAAACGAAAAAAAAACAAAGAGAAGTAGTCGACGACCGTTATTTCCAAGAAATGGAAGAAAGAAAACAAAGAAGTGGCACTACAAAGAAAAACTAATTGAAAACCAATAAAGAAAGGAAGAAAGACAAACCATGTGAAACGTCACAAGTAGAGGCAATGAGCCAAAAGTAATTGTAACATAAATTATGGCCAGGCAAGAAAACAATGGAAGACATCATCAGATAGGCCATAGGATATTGGATGGTTGGGGAAGAGTTGACGGTGAATTACGGAGAATCCTCTGTGTCAGGTTCCTCTTTTCTATTTGGAATTTTTTTGAATTTGTTATCCGAAATTGTTCAATCTTATTCTTCTTATTTGGACATTTATTATTAGCAAATCATCTCGTACTTGTTCTTGTTATATTAATGAAGATTCGATGCGAAATGGATGAACTTTTCAAGTGTACAAATTCATCGAGAAAAGAATGTTGAAAATTACCACTTAATATTCTATTACGATTTAAAGTTACTCTCAAGTTAAAGTTTTGTTAAGGGTCAAGGGAAAAAATGAGACTATTTCCTAAAGGCGGGGTAATATTAGACTAATAGTTTAATGAATGACAAGGTTACTCAATTTGAAATAGTATAGAGCAAATCAAATGTATGGTGAAAATATCCTTGATAAAGTCATTTTGATCCTTTGGTTATCTTGAATTGTTAAAAATTATTTCTTCAAAGTAAAATGTTTTCCATTAATTTAATAATCCATTGATTTATCAGCCTAACGTTACAATCTTTTATTTTATTAATATTTGTCAGCAACCAAAATACAAGTAGGGACTAGGGAATACGTAATAGAACCATAAAAGAGACTGACAAAGAAGAAGCATAGAGAATGTCTCACACGTATATGCAATGCCTGCAAATTGACATATAAAATATATCCTTTAGAAATGTCGACATCTTTACAACAAAAACATAATGTCTTTTCTTGTCTAATATTATATTATCGGATTTAAATTGCATACACTAACATTATAGATTACTTATGTTTATTTCAGATTATCAACTAGAACTAGTAATACTTATTAAATAGAATAATTTGCAATTGTTTTTCAAATGACCAAATGCTGATTTTTTTTACTCTGTAGAAAATATAATTTAAATTCATTTGTTCAAAGAAAATAGTGGAACATGTCAGGCCACTAGTACCAGTATATAATGTTTACTTCCACTTTCAGCAGAAAAAAATGTTTACCTAAAAAGTATTATATACCTTAATATTTCTGAACCGAGGGTCCATCGGAAACAGTCTCTCTATCTTTATAAGGTAGGGGAAAGGTCTGCGTCCACACTACCCTCCCAGACCCTATCGGTGAGATTATACTGGATTTGTTGTTGTTGTTGATTTACATACCTTAATATAACTAATTTGTTTATAATAGAACTATAAAAAGAAAAAAAAGAAAAAGAAAAAAAAAAGCAACATCCACGCCTTCATATTGTTTGACCCGTAGTAGCTTCTTGATCAAGTCCATGTTCAATTGAAGCGCTCTAAGGCCAATCAGCAATAATAAGTGAAAATAGCACTAGCCATTTTTTGGATTAGTAATTCAAAAATAGCCAGCATTTGCAAAGTCAATAAAAAATATTTTAGCTGAAACACGGAAAATTTTAGCATAATATGATGAATCTTGGAGCTCCTACGTCTAAACTTCCAGCATCTTATGTTGGAACTCCACCACATTATGAAATTCCAGTATAGGAGTGGCAAACGGGTGGGTCGGGTCGGATATGGTTCGGATCGAAAACGAATAATGAAAACGGATAAATTATCCGTCCCGACCCATATTTAGTACGGATAAAAAACGGGTTAACCGGCGGATAATATGGGCAACCATATTATCTATGACTTCTTGCATATGATCACTTTTGAGAGAATTCTTAGTCTTCCTAATTTGAGGAACTCCCAATTTGAGGCTTTACAAATGTAAAAGTTAGACCCATTAGTTATCCATTTTCTAAATGGATAATATGATTCTTATCCATATTTGACCCGTTTTTAAAAAGTTCATTATCCAACTCATTTTTTAGTGGATAATATGGGTGGTTAACTGTTTTCTTTGAACCATTTTACCACCACTATTCTAGTACATTATGCTGGAATCTCATATGTAAAAATTTGAACTCCAGCATATTATGCTGGAACTTTTTCGGATTTTTAAGGGTGCTTTTGTTCTAATTTTATCTTTACATGAAGGCGTAATGGCTTCCTGGCCACTTAAATTTGTAAAGCTTTTGAAAGCCGATACACAAACTTTGGACTTTCCCATTTGAACACTCAAACTCGTGAAACCCTTAACTAATAAACACATTTGACCCTTGAACCTACGCGCGTATATTATACATTCACAGACGTGTCCATCCAGTCAGCAAATGACCAATGAGATTGTTACACGTCAAGGGCACGAAAACAAACCTTATAGCTGTGCTGGAATAAATTTATTAATTTCTAATCTTTCTTCTATTTCCCTTATTTTCTTCTCCACCATAGCCGTGCAACTTTTACCTAACTCAATGTACTAAAATGACCCAGCAAACCAAATTAACTGCGAAGAGGGCCATAAATAATTTACAGAGTACTACGGCAGAAAAAATCGAATGCAAAGGAACAAAAATGGATACTTAGAACTGTTCAAGTGAATTAGAGAAAACGAGTAAAAACATGGATAATATATAATCAGCAGAAATCTGAAAATTGTACCACGAACCGGAAAAAAAACAACTCGCCGGCGATCTCGAACGTCCTCAACACTCAAACCGAACAACCACAAAAATATCTTTGTCCCTTTGTTTTTTCGCTCATTTCCTCATCTCCTTTTCACTCATTCTCACCCCCAGATCTGTTTCTCTGTCCCTTGCGTGTATGTGTGTTTATCTTGCAGCCGTTTCTGATGGTAGGCGGCTAACTTTTAGATTGAGAACAAGAAAAACTCAAAATCCGAAGGGGGGAGAGGGGCGATGTTAGGCGTAGATAGGGAGGAGGGACTGGTTGGGTTCGTTTGGTCGTTGTTGTGGGTTATGGGAGAAGCTCGTTTGGTCGTTGTTGTGGGTTATGGTGAAGCCTCTTTTCTGGTCGTTGGGGATGGTGCAAAGATACATGGGTGGTGTGTAGAAGACGAGATCCGGGGGGGGGGTGTTTCTATTATGGAAATCGGCGGATGGGATTTCTTCTTCTTTTTTGGTTTTCCTTATAGTTTCTGTTTATTTTTTTTGATTTTACAATCTTTTTAATGAATAGTAACAGATACACATACCATTTGAATGTGACTTGTACGCACTATGTCCACATAAGATAAGCTACCGCCACATAAGCATAGTCAATGATCAAAGGTGTTTATTAGTTATAGGTTTCACGAGTTAGAGTATTTAAATGGGAAAGACTAAAGTTTGTGTATCGGCTTTCAAAATTCCTACAAGTTTAAGTGGCCAGAAAGCCATTATTTTTGAGACTGTGGCATTTTTCAATTACTAGTTGTAAATTATGCTATTTCTGATTTTCCCCCAATAATAACAGAAGACGACGAAATAAATGAATTTAAAGTAAAATTCACTTTACCTTCTTAACATTTAGGAATTAGGAAATAATACTTAAGAAATTAAATACAGACAAGAATTGTACAAAGAAAAAAGAAAATAATAAGAAAGAACAATATTGTTGGTCATATATGATGTTTTGATGCTTCCTAGATCCTTCCTCATGACCTCACCAATGAAAAAGATCATAGTATTAATTAAGAGGGGTGCTATCTTGAATAAAAAGAATATTATATATAGCTCTTATTGGGCATAAGGGGCCTCCTCAAATGGTCAATGATAGAGCAATCTTGTATTTTCAGTTAAAGAACTTTATATTAAAGCAAGCAGCCAATAATGTCACTTAGCGTACCTCGTTCTTGATTAGAACCTTTCTATTAGTTAGAGCTAGCTAATCATATTATGACACTTAATTTTTCTAGCATGCTTTATTACGTACTTGATTCACTTTTTCTTCTCACTATGTTTGCTTATGCACTTCTACTTTAGGAAAAAGGTATTTAATAATAATTTTATATAGTAAAAGAAAATCTTTTTCTTTGTCAAGTTGGGCGGAGGATTAATTAGGTGATGGAGAGAAGTCGCACTTTTGCTTTAAGGTTGGCAAGATTTGAAATCTTACGAGCATAAGCGGAGTGAGAGTTTGAAGGTCGCGTGTACTTTTGGATTCAATCAAAATTTACTTTTTATGTAAAGTGTCATTGTTAGCATATTATTACTTTCTAAATATATATATTCATGAAATATTTGTTGAACTTTACGGGTACCGGTGACCCCTCACGATATAGCATAAAGTCCGTCTTTGCTTACAGGAGAAAATGTGTCATGGAATAAGAAGAGTAACTCGGACCACAGAGCTATGGTGGCATAAATTAGATGAATAAAATCTTTTCATCCTTAATTAAAAGTCTGGAGTTTAAATAGTGATAATAGAAAATTCATCATAGAAAACAATTTCCTTTTAAATGAGCTTTATGTAATGTGAATCTCATATTCCAAATATCATATGGTTAAACTAGAAACAAAAGAATAAGGATGACTCAGGCTTTTGAGATAAGTATTAACATCGTTAACCTATAATTAAGTTGCACTTTGTAGTTCACTAATTCAGTGACATATACATTGATTGATTTGTGTCAAATGTTCATGTACTCACATTTATAGTTTATTATTATTATTTCTATTGGCTTATTTTTGCGTTTTTTTGTTTCTTCAAAACTTGATTTCATGCTTTGCGATGACATCTTTCTGAAGATGACATCGACATGCTCTTTACATTTTTTAAATGCTACAATTACAAATGAAAATGACTTAAATTTGTTTATTCTAATTTTTATATATTCCTAGCTTAATATAGAAAGGTAGACATATACAAGTGTTGCTTGATTACCAACAAGATCTAAGGTCGTATAATGTATTACATCATTTTGCACTATTTATGCTAGTGATTTGGTCAATAGAAGCCAATGAAAGGTTAAGTTCTTAATTATTTAGCAACTTGCATCTTTTATTCTTTCACTAATATTGCACGAGACTTTTTGAGGAAAATCATATTATAAGTCTCAACTCTCAACCACCTTTCTATTGCATCATTCTTGAGATCATCAACCATGATACACAGTTTGTCCAAGAATGGAAGTTAATTCAATGGTTTGTTGCTTTCTCCTTCTTCTTCTTTTCCCTAGAGTAAGTAGGGCAAACAAGCTAAGTTTTTCTTCTTCTTTACCCTCGTGTTTTCTTTTTTTAGATCAATATTGTTACTTGATGTTTTCTTTGCTTCGGTTTTATTTTTTCTGGCTATTCTTACCATGTCGCTTTCATTAGTTCTTTCTTATAACTACTGCGATCTAGTATCTCTAAGGAGGAAAAAAGGTAGTAAGTGAGAATTGATCCTTGCTCCTTTAGATGAATAACTCGACATTCAACCAAGTATACCATTTAGCCTTTTTGAAGCAATGGTATCAACATATAATATTAAATCAATTTTAGAAAATATGTACATAAAATATCTAGTTTGGACGAGAGACTATGGGTTTACAGGCCCATAAATTAGGCTTAAATCCACCCTTGTCCCTAAAGGGCGAACCGACACAAATAGCCACTAAAAGTAGTGGCTTTTATTTTAAAGCCATTGTTTTCAATGTATTTAGACTTTAGCCACTCCTTTAAAAAACTTATACCTGACTGGACGAAAATACCCTTCTGGTATAACTTATACCTACGCTATCAACACAAGCAGCAGTTACACAAAGAGAAGAAACGAGCAGCAGCAGCAGTTACCACAGCGACGATCAACTAAAGATTGATAAAGTTATAGACATCGCCTCCTATGATAATTCTGTATTCCGGACATAGTGTCTTCATTTTAGAAATTGAATTCAAAAAAAAAATAAGAACACTATGTCCTTAACTTTGATTCTACTGGCCTCATTTTGCAAATTGAATAAAAAAACTTAAGGACAAAATGTCCTTCACTTTGTTGTTGTTCTTCTGTATACAAAGTCCTGTAGCTTGAGTTTCAAATTGTATGTTTTAATTTCTGGTTCAAATGTTAAGGACTGACAGTCCTTAACTTTTAAATACATGTTTAAATGTTAAGGACTAGCAGTCCTTAACTATTAATTCCGTGTTTAAATGTTAAAGGACAGACAGTCCTTAGCTTTTAATTTCTTGTTAAAAGTTACGGACTAGCAGTCCTTAACTTTTAATTCCATGTTTAAATGTTAAGGACTGACAGTCCTTAACTTTAATTACATGTTTAAATGTTAAAGGACAGACAGTCCTTAGCTTTTAATTTCTGGTTCAGAAGTTAAGGACTGACAGTCCTTAACTTTTAATTCCATATTTAAATGTTAAGGACTGACAGTCCTTAACTTTAATTATATGTTTAAATGTTAAAGGACAGGCAGTCCTTAGCTTTTAATTTCTGGTTCAAAAGTTAAGGACATGCAGTCCTTAAGTTTTAATTTTTGGTTCAAAAGTTAAGGATTGACAGTCCTTAAGTTTTAATTTCTTGTTCAAAAGTTAAGGACTGAAAGTCCTTAACTTTTAATTCCATGTTTAAATGTTAAGGACAGACAGTCCTTATCTTGGTCTTGCACTTACAGTACACCTGTTCTTAATTCTACAAGGATTAAGGACTGACAGTCCTTAACTTTTAAATACATGTTTAAATGTTAAGGACTAGCAGTCTTTAACTATTAATTCCATGTTTAAATGTTAAAGGACAGACAGTCCTTAGCTTTTAATTTCTTGTTCAAAAGTTAAAGACTGACAGTCCTTAACTTTTAATTCTATGTTTAAATGTTAAGGACTGGCAGTCCTTAACTTTAATTACATGTTTAAATGTTAAAGGACAGGCAGTCCTTAGCTTTTAATTTCTGGTTCAGAAGTTAAGGACTGACAGTCCTTAACTTTTAATTCCATATTTAAATGTTAAGGACTGGTAGTCCTTAACTTTAATTATTTGTTTAAATGTTAAAGGACAGACAATCCTTAGCTTTTAATTTCTGGTTCAAAAGTTAAGGACATGCAGTCCTTAAGTTTTAATTTTTGGTTCAAAAGTTAAGGACAGACAGTCCTTAAGTTTTAATTTCTTGTTCAAAAGTTAAGGACTGAAAGTCCTTAACTTTTAATTTCATGTTTAAATGTTAAGGACAGACAGTCCTTATCTTGGTATTGCACTTACAGTACACCTGTTCTTAATTCTACAAGGATTACTTTATAACGTATGTCCTTTGTTTCCCATTTTCTTGACTTGTAGGATGGAAACAATATGCATAATAGTTGCTTTTAATTGTAGATGGACTGAACACTATAAATATCTTGAAACAGAACATAAATCATGAACTAGCAAATGAAAAAGTACCCAATGCCTCGAGTGCCACCAGTTACAAGAGCATTCATGCCATAAAGGGACCATCTATTCACTTTTCCACTACACTTAGTGGCAGTGGCAGTAGTTGTGAGTCGAACTGAACTGCAATTCATCCATGGGTTTATTATAAAGTTTCTGGGTTTTGGAAGTTGAAGTTTGTGCTTGAGAGAAGCAGCAACAGTGTGTGAAATGAAGAGGGGTTCCGACATTTTCTTTTGGAGAGAGAGAGAGATAAGGGATTGAGGGATTCATGTGCACAAATAAGGGATTGAGGGATTGATGCTGTTGACCAAGCATGAAGGAGGCCGACCATGAAATCACCTTGGGTATTCCAGATGAAAATGCAACGCGAAAGAGAGGAAGAAAGGATAAAATTATCTTTTTTTCTATTAGTAGTGGCTATTTTTGCTGAGCATTATAATTAGTGGATAAAAATTAAAGACACCCTTAATTAATGGCTACTACACGCCATTTTTACGTCCCTAAACCCCGCTTGTGGATAGGCATTAGTTTAATTTGTTTTGATTTTTTTCTTATATATATATAGTTGCAAATTTCGAACATTGAAGTGATGAAATAAAATATGAAGATTATGGATTTTTATGATACGAATTTATTTCCTCGCTTTTTCCCCCATCCAATTCTTTCTCTGCCAATCCCTTGAAAGAGCAGATAACATAAACAAAATATAGACTGGGCATTGAACAATATTTCATTCAAGTAATTTAGATGTTTTGCCATTTGATGAAATGGACCAAAATGGTTATTAATCATATGAAATTCATTTAGATGAAAAAAGAAAATAAAATCGTTACTATTTCTTAAACACCAGGTGCATATACGTTTTTACTCAGACTTATAAATTAAAATTTATCTCTCTCTCTTAATGTAGGATTAACTTGATTATTAAGATTTAAGAGACCACAATTCGCTAGTATTGAATCCAACGACCTCCTATTGCAGCTGCTCAATTGGATTCATGTCTTTCCTTAACTGTCACGCTATTTTTCAAATTTATATTTGAATCCTTGATTCGAATTTTGTAAGCTTATATTCTGAAGAATTTTCAATTGCTCTAAATTATAATAGTGTTGGTGATTTTATCTTACTTTTATTACTTAGTTAGTATATAATAAAGAAAAATGACAAGAAAAAATAGGGGTTTTAACCTATTTGATCGGTCAGCCAAAGTTAATTATATCCCCTGGTCAAATATATAAAAAATTAATATATTGATTAGGTACAAATATGTATATTATATATTAATATACAAAATATATGTTTTTCGTCTATTATTTCTTGGTCTTCTATACCGTTTAGATTTTTCAAAAAAATGTGTGTTCTATTTATGTATGTGTATATATAATCTGGTAGAGTCGTCAATATGGACTTGGCCCGCTAGGCCGGCCGAACTCCGCCCGTGATTTTAATAAAGTTGGGCTAAGATTTTTGGAACCCATTTAAAAACGAGGCTTTTAAGCCCGGTCCAAGTAAGCCTGTGGCCCATGAGGCTTGACCAACCCATGGTCTTGTCAAAATAGCATGTGCTAACTAGTTTTTGGACTGATAATTGAAAAATAGCCACCGTTTGCAAAGTCATTGAAATATAACCACTATTTTGCTGCAACACGGAAAGTTCCAGCATAATATACAGGAGATTGGAGCACATGTGTATGAGCTTGCAACTGTTGGACCAACATAATATACTGGAATTCCAATATAATATATTGGAACTCCAGTATGCTATGCTGGAATATTTTCTAGATTTTGAACAGTGTTTTCGTTCAGATTTACCTTTACATGAAAAGTAGCTAAATTTTGATTATATTTGAAACAATGGCCACTTTTCAATTACCACTTGTAAAACTGATTATTTTTTAATTTCACCCTTAGTAAACGTATTTAATTAAATGTATAAAATATAGGGAACTAAAATAACAAGAAGATTAGTCCAATATCAAAATGGTAATATTTTTTATGGAAAATTTAAATATTTTTTATTCTTAAAATTATAGTTATTTCTTAATATTTAACAAATCAACATTACATATAATTATAGATTTAGATGAAAATGAAGATGTTAAGTCATTTTTGTTTCACAAGAGGATTCAATGTTCTTGGTGAAGATGATTTGTCGGTGATGAATATATCATGAGCACCTTAAAAATATTTTTTAATAGCTTGTTTTGAATATTGCTTTTAGACCATGTTTGGAAAGCCACTTTGGAAATGGATTTGAATATAATTATACAGTTTGACATGTTTGTTTGGCCAAGTAATTACTTGGTTAGCATAGAATTGGGTGTAATTGGATGGGTGTAATTACACTCTCCAATTCTCAGGGGGATGTTAGAATTTGTGGTAATTACACTGTGTAATTGCAAGGTTATCTTTTAGTTTCTTTCTTTTTTGTTTTTATTTTAATTTATTTTTTATAACTTTTTATTTCTATTATTTTAATTTTTTAATTTTATTTTTTCTTTTTAATTTCTTTTGTAATTTTAAAATATAATTTTCTTTGTACATTTTTATTTTTTATTTCTCTACCTTTACTTCTTGTGATTCCATGTAATTGCTTATATTTTATTTTTTATTTATTTTTATTATTCTATTTTTTAAAACTACACCTCCTAATATTAGAAATAATGAGTAATTAACAAATTTGGCATATAATGAGTGATGCAATTAAAGTGGAATTTCGTTGTTGAAGTGGTTATAAACTTATTATGTGTCCTGATCTTAAGTTGTAGTGAAACTTACTATTATTATGTTGAATTTGACATACGTTAAACTTTTTTTTTTTAATTTTGAAATTGTGTTATATTCATGGTTCCAATTTACTCGTTTTAGTAGTATTGACTCATATTGCATGTTGTTCATTTTTTAGCTAGATTTGATATATTAGTTTTGTCAAACATTTGAATAATGTTATGACATATTTATAAATATTAATTTATTTTATCAAACATGAATTCCATGATGTTCTTATAAAATGTATATTTTTAGTTTTTGTAAGTTTCTAAACTAAATATTATTAACTTGAAAAATATATCTATATAAATTATTTTTACAATACTAGTTATAAATATATGATTATTAATTAATGTATATTCACGAAAAAATATACATCTTAAATATCAAATATAATATCATTTATACTTATAAAAATTTACAAGCATATATTTATTATATTAACTTTTAAGTTTTGATAATTACTTCATTTAAAATTTAATCTAATGTGTAATTACACTATGACAAAAAAATAGGTCGTCGTAATTACAGTATGACAAACAAACAGGTCGTCGTAATTACACAACTATG
The DNA here is from genome assembly GCF_000715075.1 of Nicotiana tabacum. Taxonomy (NCBI): domain Eukaryota; kingdom Viridiplantae; phylum Streptophyta; class Magnoliopsida; order Solanales; family Solanaceae; genus Nicotiana; species Nicotiana tabacum. Next base: position 23,703,782 of record NC_134097.1, on the reverse strand, counting down.
TAATTACTAAGCTCTGTAGTTACTGCCCTAGTAATTACACCAATTTCAATTACTTGGTGGCTTTCCAAACAGACCCTTAATGAATAAAACATTGTCCTTCGTTTTTGTGTTTTATAGTAATCTATTGGAACAATGGCAAAAGTTATTTAGTTTTGCAGAAGCTTACTATCCAACAAGTATGTTTCTTTAACTTGTAATTTGTGCACCTGGTGTATATATATCTATAACACACATATTACAAGTTAAAAAACATTCTTGTTTTTCATATTTTTAAAAATATATGAAAAATAATTTTTAAAAATAGTGGGCTAACCCATGGGGCCAGTTACCCACGTAGGGCAGGGATGAGATAACCATTTTAAGGGCCATAAAAATAGTGAGCTGGCTTAGCCCAGCTAATCAAATGCCAAAGCCCGTGTGGCCTGGCTAGACTGGGTCGGACCAGCCCGTATTGACAGAATCTGGGACCAAACTGTATGGAATAATTTGGACTTGTATAACCTCAAATCAATAAAAACCCAAATTCTAAATGGACTTCAATTCTAGATCCAAGGTAAAAATTATGTGGGGTTGTCACTTTTTAAAGTGGTATTTACTTTTTATCCAGCATTTTCAATGTTTAGCAATAATAACCACTAGTCTATTAAAATTAATATGAAAAGACTGTATTACCCTTTTTTTATCTCTTTCATGTTACGGAGAAGAACTGTGTCTTTGAGACAGCGTTTTGACAAACTTAAGGGCTTAGTATTACTGAATCAGATTCTGAAGTTGAGAATTACAAAGCTCCAATCACTTTCCTCACTGTCTGAAATTCTATGCCCTCCTTTTTCCTCTCTTTCCCGAAAAAATTCGCGCATGCACAGTGAGAAAAACAATTCTTACATTTTCTAGTTCTTTGTTTTAACTTTTATTTTCTGCTAGTTCATATGTAATAATTGCAAAATTCTTGGTCTTTGTGATTAATTTTGTTCAATTGAGCAAAATCGTGCATTATGGATCTTGAACTTACAGTTCCAAGTTCAAAAGTTAAGGACACTTAGTCCTGAACTTCGAGTTCCAAGTTCAAAAGTTAAGGACACTTGGTCCTCAACTTAGAATTACAAGTTCAAAAGTTAACAACACTTAGTCTTGAACTTAGACTAACAAGCTCAAAAGTTAAGGAAAATAGGTCCTGAACTTATAGTTACAAGTTCAAAAGTTAAGGACAATATGTTTTGAAGTCCTGAACTTAGACTAACAAGCTCGAAAATTAAGGACAATAGGTCCTTAACTTAGACTAACAAGCTCAAAAGTTAAGGACAATAGGTCCTGAAGTTAGACTAACAAGCTCAAAAGTTAAGGACACTTAGTCCTGAACTTACAGTTACAAGTTCAAAAGTTAAGGATACTTGGTCCTGAACTTAGACTAATAAGCTCAAAAGTTAAGGACAATAGGTCCTGAACTTAGACTTACAAGTTCAAGTAGTCCTTAACCTAGAGTTACAAGCACCGAACTTAAGGACATGTGGCTCTGAACATCGGTTTCAAGTTCAAAAGTTAAGAACACGTAGTCCTGAAGTCCTAACTTAGAGTTGCAAGTTCAAAAGTTAAGGACACTTGGTCCTGAACTTTTATGAGCAGAAGGATATTTTTGTCCGGACAGGTAAAATTTATTAAATCAATGGCTAAAGACTAAAGACATTTTAAACAAGGGTTTAAAAGTAAATAAATGTGTTATTAGAGGCTAACCGTTCATTAACATATACTTCAGCGGTTCGGCCCACCAATTCCTTCGGGTGTTTTGGTGAAATCCATTGCATTTCCCTCTCCGTCGGCTGTTAAACTTTATTCTCCATATCTCTCTCCGGCGAAGTCATCGGCGATCTCTTTCTCCGGCAAAATCAAGTAGGTACCCTAATTCTCTTTCTCTCCGTCCCCATATTTACTTATTTATGTCTTTTATATGCTAAAACCGTAAACCCTAACTGCAAACCCATTTCACGATGGCTCGAAAGTTAGGATTATCTATTTATCTATTTCCAGTAAAATATCTCTTAGAAAATGAAACAGAAGAAAGAATAAGGTCGTAATTATGGAAGATTATTATGAGAGGGTGAATTGTATGTAAATGGACCTTCGGAAAACTCAAATTGATGACAGTTTTTTAAAGGCTCGTAAGCGCGCTTAAGCCCTGAAGCTCAGTTGAACACAGGTTCTGTGCTTCGCCTCGCTTAAGTGGCACTTTGCTATAGGCAGTGAGCTGCTAAGGCATGGGGCGCATCACTCATGGGCTCTATCTTTAGAGGAGCAGTAGTAAACAAATAATATTGTTGGTAATCTGATATACTATTTGCTAAGAAACGCTACGAGTCCATTTTTTAGTGATTAGGAATAATAAATTTAAATTTCGTATTGAAAACTAGCTCTTGAGAATAAAACTGCATCCTTTTTTCCAAATTAGAAATTTAAAAAATGATTTTTAAACTTTATTGACGCGATTTTTACTTCAAATGTTTAGCATAATTTTAGTTAGTTCAATTCTTTTGTGCAAGTAGTATTATTTGTCTTTGTAGAATTTTTTTTTTCTTGCATTGTCCGCTCACACAAACACATATCCTTCATTAGTGCATTTCTGTGTTAAAGTCCACATTCTAATTTCACCTTGCGTTTAAAGCCCGAACAGAGTTTAGTTTCCTGCGCTTTTCGCTTTTGACTATTTCGGTTGAATATTTGGTACTGTTATCTCCTTCAACTTGTGCCCTAATTTACTCTTCATTTTCTTTTTAAGAATTTAGAAATAACTATTTGCTTGAGGATTGAAACATGAAGATTCTCAAGGATTTTGATTTTAGGACTTGATAAATTCATTATTAAGATCTATATATGGACTTTCATTCCTGAAATCCATCATTGGATGGCATGGTTCCTTAGCTTGACCTGTAATGAAAATGGCCCATGTGAATTTTGGCAGTTGTGGACATTGTAATTTAGGCAGAAAGCAAGCTAAACTTTGTGCTAACCAAGCTTATAGTTCCTTTCGTTGTTTTGCGGACTCTGATTTATGAAAAGTTAAAATTTTACTTTGGTGAATGCTTGTAGTATTTCCTAGTCATGCTCATGGATAATTTTCTCATCATTTGTGGTTTGGATCATTAACAGCCATGAAGGTTAGGGCATCAGTGAAGAAGATGTGCGAGTTCTGTCGCACAGTCAAGCGACGTGGGCGCGTATATGTTCTATGCACAGCTAATCCCAAGCACAAACAGAGACAAGGCTATTCAACATTTGCCTCCGAAGGTCTCATATCAACCACGTATGCATTCTAAGGCTTTACTTTCTCTTTTAATAAATAAAAGTAATGCTGTTTGGTAAAAACCTACATCTTCTAGTACTTGAATCTCATTTTGTCTCGAATGAACCAAAATAAAGATATGCCAAGTATAGATAGGGAGAGGAGATAACATTTACATGGGACACTTTCTATCCATCGATAGGAGGGATGGCAAAGCCCTAGCTGAGTAGGGATGCAGCGATGCGCTGGCCACTGGGGTAGCATTCCAATTTTCTTTTAAAAATTAGAGTTTTTCGGTTAGAAACGTTTCATATTCTCACATTATGTTGCGGCAGGGCAGACTTCTGATCACGTAAGGGAGCCTCACTGGGCGGCACACATTGCACAATTTCCCAGAATCAAAAATAATTATGAGATTATGATGCGAATTTGACATTAGAAGGCCTTGCTTTTGAACAGTCTCCTGTACTCTGGTTATCGTCTCTGTACTTCCGCTGGGTGTTGACTTGAATTAAGTATTATATTGACTTTTTAAAAGTGGGCAGCCTTTGCAATTTACGAAAATAAGTCATAATTTTGGGATGGATTAAAATAAACAGGCTAAATAATAAAGTCGAATGGATGGAGTTGCTCTAAAAAAAATCGTATACGCTGATGGTTTACACTGTGTTTATGAACCAAAAACTGTAACATTGCTGCCACTAGTTGTTCGAAGAAAAAGAGAACCTCTGAAATATTGAAACAGCTCACTTGTTACCAGTCTCCAAAAAAATATTGAAACAGCTCATGATGTTTACGCTTAAGTATGCGGAATAAGAGAAACTAACTGTACCTTTAACTACTTTTTAGTGTGATATAGAAGTCACTTAGATAGAGGAGCTTTTGTGTACTTATGAAAAAATAATAAAGGAGGAGACTTTGTCCACGATATCCTTCCGCTGCAAGAATTCTCCTTTTGAATTTCTGTTGCTATCTTGAGTAGTTGTGTAATTTCTGGATGTAAGTGTGGTGCATGGAATCCATGTTTTCTGTTGGATGAAGCTGTTACTTTTTTGCATTGCACAACCATCTTTTAATATATAGTCCGCTATACTATGCTATGTACAGGCTTAAGTAAAAAGATTTGCCAGACTACTAAGTCTTTTTACTGATACCTCTTCAGGCCTGTAATGACGAGGGTCACACAGGATACTTCAGTAACTGAGGGTATCCGCAGTGGTCTGACTTCTCTTGTTCCTGTGAAGACCGAGCCAACTGTGACACCTTGGTGGAAAAGGGGTCTGGTTTCCGTTCTATTCAACAGTAAGCAGTAAAATTTTATCACAAAGAGTGCAACGCCCAGATACTCCTAAACATCGATGCGTTCTTGAATTTTGCTCAGCTTTGCTTCCTGTTTTTTCCTCTTAACCCATCATACCCTTAAGTTACATGTGTTATGTGTGCTAGTACAATTACAATGAACTATAAGTGTGTTAGTACCTTCTATTCTTGTTGTTAATCACCTAGGCAGATCTCCCTCTTCCCTTGCTTTCTACTATGATTGACCATGAGAGTGATTTATCCATCGAAAAAGAAAAAAAGAAGATGAATTTCAATTTTCTTTTCTTTTCCCGTGGAAACTCAACTTCGTTCACTTTCATTTATTTGATTGGTCCATCAGAAAAAGAAAAAAAGGTCGATGAATTATCCATCAAAGCAGGTTGCTAGGGCTTGAGCTATTCGATGGAGCGCAGACACAATGTTACAGTGTTGGACCGCGAAACCAATAAATGGAAGTTATTTTCTTGTGCAATTAGAACCTATATATTTATTTTGTTGGACTTTTGCTTGTCAGTGGATCTGAACTGAACTTTTAATAACTGTGTCAACATTATTGTAGCCCTTATTAGGTGAATTATTGGATGTCAATTATTTTGATTACTACATTTCAGCTTTGTTTTGTGTCCAAGTCGCCTCACATCTCTACTAGACCTCCCTGTTTCTCCAGTCACATTTCAATGGTAGAAAATCACATTAAATGAATGCATATGCCTTTCAAAACTCAGTCAAGGGGTTTAATGTAACCTTTTTTTTATTTCAAAATTGCTTGTGTTATCTTATTTAAAATTAGATGGTCTCATAATCGGAGGTGGAGCTATTATCCTCCATTAAATTTTATTATTGTTTTATAATGTATAAATCAATTGTCGTACGCTTTGAAATTATATATTACGCTATGGTTCGTGTTTTGTTTTGGTCGATTTTTGCGAAGTTGATTATTCATCGTGCTATATAATTTACTGTGTATTCAGTATAACTCACGCATTTGCACAAACTAATCCAGACAAGGGAACACTAGTATCATTTCTCTCTTTCTTAACCACTATAGAGAGAGATTTGATTAACGTACTGTGCTACAAGCCACATTACCCTGGTTTTTTCATCCCCAAAAACTTCAATGATTTTTCTTAGTGAATAAATACATTTGAAAATTGTCATTTATTTCTGTTAGAATATCATTTACAAAGTAAAAGTAAAAGTAATAGTACAAGTGCTGTTATCTACGACTCGCAAACCTTTTGTTTCACACGAGAGAAATTTGGATGAATATGGAGATCTATTCTTTTGTATCAGATTAAGAAATTTCAGTACAGTAATGTTTGACAAAAAAATGTAGAAACAAGTTTATGTTCATAAATTACATAAATCACTTTGGTTTTGTTATTATTACCCTCTCTTGTCTCTCTTGGTCGAGGTCGTCCATATCAATTTCCAACCACCCTCACTCCCAAAAAGTCAAAAAGGAAATAGAAAAAGCCTCCCCCCAGAAAATACACAACCAAAAAGAAAAAATGAAATAGAAAAATAAAACTGGGTTGAAGTATGAAATGTTACATCTATAATTTTTAACTGTTCGAGTACTGTTAATTTTTATTTACTTGTTTTAAGTCTGTAATACGCTCTTATTAACATGTAACATTAGCTCTGGAATGAACATCGCTCTACTATAATACCAATTATATGAAATGTACATTTTTAAAATTTAAGGATGTTAGTAAGGAGCAAATTTTCTAGTTCATTTATTTATCCTAGGTCTATAATGAAATCTAACAGTACATCCACCCAAGAGTGTAAGCAAATAATTAATGAGGTCGGTTAAAAAAATGTGATTTCAAGTTCAAATTCTATGGAAGTAGAAGTATTAGTATATGATTTCTTTCCATCCGTCCAAGTTTTTTAGATAGAATTATTCCGTATCTCGTTGAGAGGCAGGTGTATCTCGTAAAATTAATATGTGCACGCAAGCTAATTCGGACATCATAATTATTAAAAAAATAAAAAAAATAAAAAATGAAATTCAACAATATCCATATATTCCCAAACTCATAGTGCTATAGAATAAACAAATAGTATTATCCACAAAGAATCAATCAACTATTATTACTGAATACTCGTCAAAATAGCAAGGTATAGTCAGTTTTCGGACTGATCATTCAAAAATAGCCACCGTTTACGAAGTTAATAAAAAATAGCCACTATTTTGCTGCAACAAAGACCGGTCCCGCATAATATACTGGATTTCGGTGCATCTGTGTACGAACTCCAGCATATTATGCTGGACCGATATACTTTGCTAACTCCTGTATAATATACGGGAGACTGGAGCACCGGTGCTCCAAACTCCAGTATATTGTACTGGACATTTATACTTGCTGGAACTCCAGTATATTATGCTGGAGTTCTAGTGTACTTATGTTGGAACTCCAACATATTATGCTGGAGTTCCAGCATAATTATCCTGGAACTTCCGTATAATATGCTGGAGTTCAAGCATACTTATGCTGGAACTCCAGTATAATATACGGACGTATTTTTCGGGTTTTGAATAATATTTTCACTCAGATTTATTTTTACATAAAAAGTGACTAAATTTTGATTACTTTTGAAACTGTGCTATTTTTAAATTTCTCCCCTCCATTTAGTTAACCATCACATTCACGTGGCCCATCCCATCAGATTCTTGATTCTTCAAATCGTATTAATACCACTTTACCACAAAGCACACATGATAATTGCATAAAGATAAAGATAATAAATGATTCTGTTTGGGCAATTTGTTTTCTATTATTTTCACTCAAAGTTTAAAGCAGATTAATTTTTTTTTATATTTTTAATAAAACTTGAAATCTCATAATTCTACACTTATTTTATTAATCACTGAATTATACCATTCAGCATTATAAAGATAATTTAAATTTTAACCTCAGAGACACGAGACGCCTAATTATTAGCAACTAGGACACCTCACTTACTAGTCCACTATTGAAATATCAAACCCACAGATAAAGCAGAGAGAGAAACTCTCTGTGTGTGTGAGAGAGAGAGAGGGGCGCCCCCAGTCTCAGTTTCTTCCAGGTATAGAAACACCCTTTTGGAATTCAGTTTCATTACCAATTATATCTTTAATAATAAATTACTGTGTTGCATTTATTATCCATATGTATATTATGGTTGCTCTAAGGTAAGGAAAAAGTTTTTTTTTTTTTTTTGTATTAATCTGATTCTTGAAACTGAAAAAGGTTTTTTTTTTTTTTGGGTGCAGAAAAAGATTGGATTTTTATGCTTGGGTTTTAGTGATCTGGTTCATTTGGGAAATTTGAAGAACAATTGGATAATTCTTGTATGTTTAGACATATGATGATTTACACTTCTTTCAGTGCTTGGATCAGTCACTTTCTAGCTTGCATGGGGTATGTATTCAGATTCTTCATTATCAATTTTTGTTTCTTGTTTATTCTTAGTTTAGTTTACTTTCTGTTTTGTCTTCAAAATCTGGTGAATTCAGGCTGTTAAGTGATTATGTGTTGTTTGTTGAAACATTATTTGCTATCATTGACTTTTTCTGAAGATTGTGATCCTTTTACCTGTTTGAAATCATTTAATGGCTGTTTCTATATTTTAGCTACTCAATAAGACACCCAAAATAAAAAGAGAAAAGGAAAAAAAAAGAATTGGAGAATGGTTTTTGCTTATGCGAGAGGAAGAATGAGAAGGTTTAGAACTTTTCTCTCTTTAGATGGAGGAAACTGAATAAGAAACTTAAGTTTCTCTTTATGGGTGTTTGATCTTCCAAATTGGCTAAAGAGTTGTCGTTAAAGTAAAGTTCATCTACCAAAAGGCTAATCCTATCTTTGTTTTATGAAAACATTCAAGTCTTAACTACTGAAACCGAGCTTCTCCACAAAGTCCGAATTGCAGGAAACTCGGAAACTATGTTGCACGGGCTTTCCAAAGTGCTACCGCAACCGTGTCGGATCCTCCAAAAATACGCTACGTCTTGAGGATCCGACATGCACCCGGTGACATTTTCGGAGAGTCCGAGCAACATAGCTCGGAAAACAAATTCGAAAAATCTTTGACAAAGTTTGGGGAGGATATTGTAATTTCAGTGGCTTTATACAATCAATAGTTGGAACGATCCCATAGGCGCTTCTTTATGTACCTCATCTTAGTTGTGAATTTAAAAAATGGCATATAAAATTACCAAAGTAGATATCGTTTTTGACATGGGATGATGAATATCTTTTCATATGTTCTGTTTGGAACTTGCTTATGTTCTCCTATTGCTTTAAATATGTATAATTTCCTTGGGAACCAATGCTTAGAGCTAGTTTGGAAGGGGTTATGTTGGACGAGAAAGCGATCGAGCGTATATTTACTGGCATTCTTGGAGCTGGTTTGGAAGGGGTTATGTTGGATTAGAAAGTGATTGAGTGTATATTTTGTTAGTATTTACCTTTTGTTTTCTTCCTGTAAGGGGGACAAAGGGAAAGAAGGAGGGAGGAGGTGAACCTTCCAATTTACTTGCACTTCAGGAGTATTTAGCCTTTTCCTCTGGTTGTTTGATAAAGCTAAAAAACAAAGTACAAGATTTATTTTCTTCTTTCCTTCAAATTCTGGAGGGATCGGAAAAACTTATGTTGAAGGGAAGCATACTGTTTCAGTAATCTCACATTCCTCGTACTACTAAGCAAACAAAGGAAATAGCCCTTCCTCGTTCCTCCTTCAATTCACCTCCTACCAGTCACTGTCTTAGACTCTTAGTGCTTGTTACTTTTGTATGTGATGAGGCTGATGCATGAGCCTCCAAAGTTAAAGAGAGCCTTTCATATGTGATTTGGGAAAAAGGGGATGGGGAGGAGATAGGTGCGGAAAGGGGAGAGTTTTTAAGGACTTAGGAGTAGCTTATGAATATTGCTGAAATTAAATCTGACAACTGCAGTATTCTTGCGACATACTTTATCTTGAAGATTTTGTCATCGGTGGTGGATGTTTGTAACATGATTTTGAATGGCTGCTATAAGGGAGCGCTCACTCTTCATCCCCAATTATCTTACCAACTTGTTTTAAGTGCATCCCAATCTTTTTTAATAAAGGAAAAAAGAATCGCCAAGTATCTAAACTTATATAATACGTTACTATCTTATTACGTTTGTATTGTTTTGCACATTTAAACTCTATTCTGAAAAAAGGTTTAGCTAAATTGTGTTAAAGATTGCTCCTAGTTGTCCTTTCCTATGTGAACGGAGTCATATAATAGGTGATAAAGGGAGGATAGAAAGTCATAACAGTGGAGCCTTAAACTGATGCCATAATGAGCAGGCTTCGTTGATCATTAGCGTAAGAGAACATGTCCCCTATCAAACTATCAGTTGCCTAAGGGTTTGTAAAGAAACTTATAAGGTTTTGGACTACTCCACTCATAGTCGTAAGGTGTTGGTTTGGATGCTCAGATTCATTCAAATAGTATCAAAATCAAACTTTGGTAAACTTGTTTAAACTATTGTCTTTTCTTTACCTATTCTACTGATTTGACATCTCTTAATTCGGTCCATCGAGCTATTAATAGGTACACTTCTTTGTCTATTGAGCCATTTCTCTCTACTTTGACTTCCACTTTCGTCTAGTCATAAAAATAAAATAAAAAGAAAAGAAACAAGAAAAGAAAGAGACAAAAAATTTTTAAAAAAAGAGTAAAAAAGGTCTTAAGTCCCGTGCAAACCCAAGAACTGGTTACACGTACAGGAGGGTATAGTGGATCTTTCCCACATCAGTTGTATAAGGTTTCGGGTGTATAAGGTCCTTGGCTACTCCACTTGTATAGATTTTGGATTGGATACTTGGATTCTTTCACAACTAGAATGTTGATTCTTGTAAATGTGGAGCTACCTATGGGCAAATTAGAGAACATATGATCTGGTGATACCCCTCTTCCCATTTCTAGCTCTGCCCATTGGGTTTTAGAAAGGAGCCGATAAGTTGTATCTAGGACATGTAACAAAGTTGGTGGAAGAACATACTTGTATTATGTACTATCATTTTGTGAAGTTATTAATCCATCATCGATTGCTCCATAGAATTGAAAATTTAAAGTCATTTTTAATTGACCCAAATATGCCAACATCGGACAAGTTCTCTTACATTAATGACCAATGAAGTTTATGCTCATTGTAACATCAGCCTTGTTGTGAAAAATAACCTATAAAAAATATATACGGTGAATAACATGAGCAAAAGTTAGAGCACCAAGACATAGTAATCGACAAGAAAAAAGAGAGTAACAAAGACACCGATTTTATCGTGGAGACTGGAGAACACTTCCAAATAATGTAAAAACTCACATCCTAAGAGGAGCAAAATCGTATCAGTATAATAAAGAAGTTTACACTTGGTAGTATCGGGCAAAATACTCAACAGACCACTATACTCAAAAGAAACAACTTTCTTTTGATCTACACACCTCGCGATGATATCGCTTACACACTATATTTTTTTCTCACAAATTACTTTTTTCTATTGTTTGTGAATGTGAATTGCTCTCAGCTTTTGCTTCCTTTTTTTATTTTTGTGTGTTGAAATTAGAGAAATATTTCTATTTATAACAATAGGAGCTATAGGCTCCAACCACGGGAGAAGTTGCCAAAAATTCTCCACACATTTCATTCTTGGCCTCCAAGGATGAATTTCATCAAGTGTTTTTTGACACATGGCTTTTCAATAAGCTAGAGATGGATTTCATAAATCTGCCCTCCAGGAAGATCTCACCCTACTTGTGAAATACAACGACCATTGAAGTGATCAGAAAGGCAAATAGTAGAATCGTCGATGTATTCTTTCTTAAATTGTGTCCTCGTTAGTGATGATGTGAAGCTAGAAATTCTTGAGGAGATGCTCTCTCATTAGTGGATGAAAGTTATGCAAGAAGATTATGGAATCTCTGTAGAAATTGCACGAGTTGGTTGAACTTCCAAAGGAAAAACGTCCAAAGTAGTCTTTAAACTCACGAAAGATCGCAATAGCGATTTGTTTAGAAAGGTAGAAGTAGCAAGCTGTCTATACGAACTATTTTGAGCTTAGCATCTAGTCAAAATCTTGAGCCCATTTGGATTGGCTTAAAAAAAGTGGCTTTTCAGCAAAAATAGCTTTTAAGCCAAAAAGTAATAAGTTGGGGTTGCCCAACTTACTGCTTTTGGCTTATTTTAAGCAGTTTTTAACTTATTCTAAGTACTTTTTGACTTTGCCAAACACCGCAAAAGTTAAAAAGAACTTAAAAGCTGATTTTACCTGCTTAAAAGCCAATGCAAATACCCTCTATATAGAGCAGTCGGAAGAATTTAAAGCAAAATGGTGGAACACATGATGTGCAAATTGAAGAAGAGTCTATGGGTTGAAACATGCACCAGGGTAGTGGTACAAGAAATTTGATTCATTCATGAAAGTCAAATATATATACTTCTAAAGATATTTTGATAACAATTTTATCTTGTTATATGTGGATAATAAGTTGATTGTAAGACATGATAAAAATCTAATAGCCAAGTTGAAGGGAGACTTGTCCAAGTCATTGAACATGAAAGACTTAGAGTACAACATAATACATTCTAGGAATGCAGATTAGTCGAGATAGAAGTACAGAACGAGTAGAAAGTTGTGGTTGTCCCAGGACAAGTACATTGAGTGTGTATTAAAATGCTTCAACATGAAGAGTGCTAAGCCAGTCAGCACACCTTTTGTTGGTTATATGAAGTTGAGCAAGAAGATATGTCCCACAACAAAGGAGAAAGACAGCAACGCCAAAGTTCCTTATTCTCTATTGTTAGGAGTTTGATATATGAAATAGTAAGCACCAGATCCGACATTGCACATGCAATCGTTGATGAGCAGCTTTCTTTAAAATCCCAGAAAAGAACACTAGGAAATAGTTAAGTGGATACTCAGCATTTTAGAGGTACCTCAGAACTACTTGTGTTTTTTAAGATCTGATCCAATTTAGAAGGGGTATACAAATACTGATATGACAGGTGATCCTGATAATAGAAAATCCACTAATGGATATTTGTTTACTCTCTTAGGAAGAGCTATATCATGGCAGTTGAATTTGCATAAGTGTCGCTCACTCTAAAATGATATGGCTCAAAGGGTTCTTCAAGAAATGACTTGCATTAGAAGGAGTGACGCTCTAAGTGTAATAGACTTGAGCAAGAACTCCATGTACATGCAAGGACTAAACACATTACTTAAGATTTCATTAAATTCGGCAAAAGGCAGAGCATTTCTTGAAGATCTTTTCATGTGAGAATCCTTTAAGTACGTTGACCAAGATGGTACCAAGAAACAAGTTTGAGTTGTGCAAAAACCTTGTCGGCATGCGCTCAAATTATAAGTCCGGTATTACCTCCTTTAGGTGAATAAATCTGGAGGGAGAGATTTGTGGGATCTATCCCTACTTGTTAAATCGCCATGTGCCAAAACAATATGAAGTGTGTGGAAGAGAAATTTTTGGTAATTTCTCCTCTCTTTTTGTATTTTTGTGCTTGGAGCTCATAGCTCGTGTTGTTATAAATAGAGGCATTTCTCTCACTTCAACACACACAATAGAATACAAAAATAAGAGAAGATAGCAATTCGCATATAATAAAATAGAGAGTGAGTGGTATCATTTTTAGGGGTGTACAAAATAGAGTTGTTTCGTTAGAGTATGTAGTGGTCTTTCGAGTATTTTACTCGAGACTATCAAGTGTAGATTTTCTTACTATATCGATATTATTTTGCACCCCTTAGGCAAAAGCAGATCTAGGATTTTAAGCTTATAAGTAATGGATTCTAGGACAAGATCACTTAATGAATTTAAGATAAATTATTTATACATATGCATATTATTAAGTGAATTTCTTAACACAAACACAACCTGTGCTAAAACTATTGGGTTCTGCCAAACCCGTGAATGTATTCTAGATTTGCCCCTGAGCTTGGGCCGTGAGTTTTTTCCTTATTGAGGAGGGTTTTCCACGTTAAAATCCTGGTGTATTACTTTTTCTATTCTCGTTGCTTACCGTATCTTGGTGGTCCATTTTATTCTTGTTATTGCCAGTGAAATTTTATTTCTATGAGTTGTTTTTCTTAACAAGGCTGAACTCAAAATGAGCGAAAACTTCATTGATCATTAGTGTTAACTTGTCCATATCGGTTGTCTAAGGATTTCAAAATATAGTCTATATGGGCTATTGCACCCATAGTTCTAACTTTTTTTGGATTTGATGCTCAAATTCTTTTATATGGTTTCAGAAGTGAACTTTAGTTTTCACTAGTCTTCTCTCTGCCTATTCTATGGACCTGTGCCTCTCTACATATTCAGTCCATCGAGCCATTTGCAGGCACACTCCTAGCCTATTGAGCCTTCTCTCTGCTCCATGCTGACTTAAGCCATTCCAGTCTTCTCCAAATAAGGAAAAAAGGAAAAGGAAAGAAGAAACAAAAGTGGAAGAGAGAAAAAAGTGAAAAGAAAATGTCTACAGGTTATGCACGGGAGAGTTTTAGAGAACATGTCCCATATCGGTTGTATAAGGGTTTCAAAAAGGTTTTCCTAGGTTATGAGCTACTCCAGCCTCCATTGGTAGTGTTTAGATAATGAGTCGGATGCTTAGATTTTTTTTCTTCACAATTTGGATGTCGATTGTTGTTAATATGGAGCTACCAGCGGACTGCTTTGAGAACATACAGTGTGGAGATTTCCCCTCTTCCCATTCTTTCCATTTCTTTGGGGCATAAAAAAGGAGCTGGTAAGTTGTATTTTGGACATGCAACGAAACTGGAGGAATGACACACTTGACAGTTCTATGAATTTGTGAAGGTTATCAATTCATCGTTGAGTTTTGAAGTAAGTGTGTCTTCTAATAAAACAGAATCTACTAATGCTTATTTTACACCTTTCCCACCCTACTCCAATAAAGAAAGGACAAATATCCTACTGTGAGAAAATTCGCCACATGACCTTTTGCCCTTTCACTTCACCGGTAACTAATTTGAATTTAAATCAGACATTTCATCTCTTCAAACTGCTGTAGTAAGACCATCCTTCGAGTTGGAAAGACACCCCCCCCCCCCCCTTTTCTTGTTTTGATAGTTTGCATGTATATATTGTTAATCTGGGACTCTGTGTGCTTGTTTGATAGTTCAAGTGTCCTCTAAACATTTTTCTTCTTGTCACCATAGTTATTGTGGCGTCAAAACATTTTTCTTCTTGTCACCATATGGTTGTATATGCAAATAAACCTGAATTTGAACAGAGCAGAGGTTGTTTTGGTTGCTGTTCCAAATCTCATCCAATTATTGCTGTGGATGAACCATCTAAAGGACTGAGAATTCAAGGAAAGTTGGTGAGAAAACCGAGTATATCAGATGATTTTTGGAGCACAAGTACATGTGAGATGGAGAACAGTACCGTTCAATCTCAAAGGAGCATGTCTTCCATCAGTATCTCAAATAGCCTCGCTCAACACGGTGGCACTGGCAGTGCTAGCAACAATAATGAATTCGTAAATCAGGGCAAGTTCATTGCAATGGCTAGATTTTCCTTTTCTTTCTTTATAATATATATTACAAAACTAGCCGTTTTCGGAGTTACCTGGTACCTATTACTGTTGTTGCCATGGAATTAGTCGAGGTGCGCGCAAGCGGCCCAGACACCATGGTTACCAGGAAAAAGAAAAAAAAAAAGCAAACACTAGCCATTTTCATCCACGTTCGAGTCTGTTTCCACCTTGCATGAATAGGGACTTTTTAAGTTGTGTTTGCTATTTTGACAGTCTGCTGATTGCAGGCTATCTTCTTTGGAACCAGTCCAGACTTCAGTGGCTAGCAAGTAAAAAGCCCGAGAACCGAATAGTTGAAGAACCCATGTTAAAGTGAGAACCTTTGCTCATCTTCATGTTTCTCAGGGAATCAAACTTTAGGATTTTATTAAAGTGGTATAATGTCACTAGAAGATTTTCGGAGATAATTAACTTCACGATTAGACATGGTTGAATGCGCTGCTAGACTTTTCCAATAGACGCTATCATTTTTACAACTCCAGATTTTGAATCTGTTTCTTTCACATGATTTTAAGTTTGTCTAGTTTTATCGGCTAATTGTGCTTGTTCTGTGTCACTGTAGTTGGAATGTTTCTTATGAAAGCTTATTTGGGACTAACAAGCGTTTTCCTCAACCAATTCCTCTCTCGGTGAGTGTCACTTCTCTGGAACTTTTGTGGATATCTTTTCTCTTCCATTTCGAGGGAAGGCTCGGATTAACTTTTTCCAAATGGTTGTTTCTTTATAGGACATGGTCGACTTTCTTGCTGATATTTGGGAGCACGAGGGTTTGTACGATTAACCATGCTGATCCGAGTTGTGTATTGATTTTCTTCGTGTTATAATCTGAATTTTACTGGTTGTTTTAACCTCTGAAAAAATTGTGTATAGTTTCTAGAATACAGGGACAGGCAGAGGATGGAAGTATGTTTAGAAAACTAAGATTTAACTGATAGGAAATGAGAGGCTAAAAGCAAAGGAAAACATTTATATAGGGATTGAATATGCTTTGTAAATGGGAAGCTATTTTACTCTGCATAATCTGTGATTATATATGTTGCTGGTTTACTAATTTTGTCAAATTTGATTTCCTTATAATAGACTACAGATTTCTGGAAATCACATAATTGTGTGAGTGTTGGTTGCAAAAAAATGAGCTATTTAAATGTTTATAGTGTTTCGACGTTTCTTATTTCATTTTTAGGATAAACTATACTAGCTTTAAGGGAGAAATTCAAAAATAGCTAGATTTACAACTGGTCGTTCAAAAATAGCCAGTTTTAAAAGTAATCGAAATTTAGCCACTAAAGATAAATCTGAGCGAAAACATTGTTCAAAACCCGGAAAATACGCCAGTATATTATGCTGGAGTTCCATGCTGGAGTTCCAGCATAAGTATACTTGAACTCCAGCATATTATACTGGACTCCAGGATAAGTATGCTCGAACTCCAGCATAATATACTGGAGTTCCAGCAAGTATATCTGTCCAGCATAATATATTGGAGTTTGGAGCACTGGTGCTCCAGTCTCCAGTATATTATGCTGGAGCCAGCAAAGTATACCGGTCCAGCATAATATGCTGGAGTTAATACACAGGTGCACCGAACTCCAGTATATTATGTTGGACCGGTCTCTGTTGCAGCAAAATAATGGCTATTTTTCATTGACTTGGTAAATGCTGGTTATTTTTGAATGACCAGTCGAAAACTGGCTATACCATGCTATTTTTACCAGCTTTTATGGCCTAATTTTCAATTTTGACTAATAAAAACTGTCTTTCATAAATATTGTATAGCATTATTTGTGATGCAAAAGCAACTTGAATGATGAGAATTACCACAATATTTAACTGTAAGAGTCTTGAGCAAATTATGTAAGTTTGCAAGATTATTGAAACAATTGAACTTATTGCCAATTTCATAGTCCCATTGATCACAAGAGTCCCTAACTTGTTCACATTTTTGTAATTTTTTCAGGATTCCACATTTGATAAATCATAGGGATCTTTATAGCCGGCTGGGTATACTCTTTACTATTTGTAATCGGTATTACATAGAGTATACATTAATTATATAAGATTATTCATTTACTATACAAGTTTCGGACATATGTTATTTTTAGTTTAAGTGATTGAGTTTGCGGTTGAGTTATATAAATTCCTTGAAAATGGACTGGTTGTACGATTGATTGCTCATTTGTCTAAATTGTTTATAAATTCCTTGAAAATAAACATGATTTTTAGTTTTAACTTGTTATCAACTTATAGTATTATTTGTCTTAATTTTCAGATTTCTAATCTCACTTGTTATGAAGTTCATTTCAGATCCATAGACACTATAGCTAAGCAATTACTTTTACCAAAATGTCCTAACCATCACAACCATGAAAATTCATGTATAGAGTTCACTTTTCCACTTAATTTCCACTAATTGTTTTATTTTCTTTTTAATTTTCTCCAATAAAGAAGTTACTCAGTGACGTTTAATATTATTTCTTATGCCAGATTAAATTAAATGAGCAGGTTGAAGTACCAAATCATTAGCATCTTTAGTTGTGATTTTCCTCGAATCAAAATTATTTCATTCGATTTGATTTATAATCTCCTATAAAGAATTCCTCAAATGTGCATCGTTTTACTCACACAAAAATTTATTTTTTCCACTCTAACCTTGTTTCAAAATATATGAAGTTTACAATAAATAAATAAGAAAATCTTATTTTGATTTCCTTTTGCTCTAATAATCGCACATTTTCTGTAAAATCATATCTTTAAAGCTTCAAAAATCTCGAATGATTTTGTCCGTGTATAACATCAATAGTCTACTGGGTAAATGCCAAAGAAAATAATCTCCTGCAGATTACACTCTAACACCCGCATAATAAGGCGATTTGGAATTGATTAATAGCTAATAAAATATTACACTAAACAAATATAATATATCGTTATCGTGTAACGTCCAATATGTTAGAAAATTATAAAAATCTGATCTTTTATATCTTAAGTTAAGATTATAGTGTATTTGGTCTCCAAATGCCTAATTCAACAAATCCATTTGACCACATTACATATTCTTGATTTCCCTAGCAATTAATTGTTCTATTCTATGTAGATTCTATTTATTCTAGCATCTTCACTTTTTTGTTTATAAAAGTGTAATATTTAATTAAGACTAATTGTATGGGGCAAAATTGGTTTGTAACAGATGATCAAATGGTAGCACAACACATGGAACCAAAGATAGGTAAAAGTCAAGGCAAGTAACGACCAATACCGGATACAACAAATTCAATCGACATTGGGTAAATCCCAAAAGGGGCATGGTTAACGGGAGAAGACCAAGTATTTGCCATCAGGTAGTATTCAATGAGGGAATATTTTCTAACATTAAATGAGCGACCGTTGCAGAGGATATTTGCATTCACGGCTGTCGTTACATGCTCACCAATGATTCTTTTATTATCATTTAAGAGGAGCTTGATCCTTTGATCTTGTTTCCCTAGACAAAGCTATAAATAGTGAGCTCAGTAGCCATTGTACGATACGAAATTCTTTGCAAACATAAGCTGTATTTTACTTTTGCTCTCAATTAAACAACTTTACTTGTTCTTTATCATTGCTTTCACTTTTGTTCTCGGAGACATTGTGCTCGGAGTCAGGCTTGTCATCTTCTTCATTCAATTGCTAAATCTTATTTTTAATTTCATTTTTGAATCAAATTAGTTCGCTTGCCTATAAATCACGTAACAAATTTAACTGTATCATTTTACGGGTAAACAGTTTGGCGCCTACTGTGGGGCTTAGACAGTTGCATAATTGCTTTGATTCATTCGTTTATCACTAATTTTTTTGATTTTTTCCTTGATAAGAAATCAGATATGGTAGCTAATGATATCAACATCACACAGAACATTGAGGGACACAAATATTTGCCTCAACATGATGACTCAATCAGCGACACCCGTAACGAAAGAGACGAAACAACTCCGGTTCGTGAAGGGCAGTACCCCCGGCATGTTCGGGAGCCAACTTCCGATGATGCGCAGGAGGAACATGTCGTGCAAATAGTGAAAATCTTAAGAGAACAGCAGAAAGCAATCATGAGTCACCTCTCAAGGCAGGATCGGGTAATGACAAAGTTAAAACAAGCATTGTCAGGCGCTTCCAATAATGCAAACGGAAGGGGCCCGGTTCCTCCCAATTTTCCTGCAAATCAAATGGCTCAAAGAGTCGATAATAACACTCCAAGGCGTGAAGTCGGTTTCGTCGATGCCAGGGGAAACGGTAGCGGATCTGGGAATGACAACGGAAATGGCCCCTTCAAAACCGAGCTCATGAGGTTTATGGGGGAAATAAACAAACGAATGGATCAGATTCCAGGCGTACCGCCAATTCTAAAAGGCCCAGATTCGAAAAAATACACGCAATTTCCATTTAAGCTGAGCACAACATCAGAGTTAATTTCAAAGAGGTTCAAAATGCCGGACATACCAAAGTACGATGGGACCTCAGATCTATAGGAGCACATCACAACCTACACCACGGCTATGAAAGGTAACGATTTGGCTCAATATGAGATCAAGTCGGTGTTGCTGATGATGAAATGGGGATTACATGAGCTGTTAGTGATGGGTTAGTTGGCTGTTAATATTAATATGCAGGGGAAGATTATTATTAATGTAATTAGTTAATTAGCACACATGAGTGTACACGTGTGTATTAGTTAGGCGGTTAGAAGGACATGTGTATATAACTAGTTAGTTGGGGAATGTAACAATAAGACTCTATTTTCATTTTCTACTGAAATACAAAGCTGAGCTTTTCTTTCTCTTCTCTCTCAATTCTGCTCTATAGGGTTTCATATTGGATTGTGTGATTTCTTCATGAGCGCACTCGCGATTGCGAATTGAATCAGAAGATCCTGTTAAATTTGCAATAATCTCAATTGTTAATTACAACTGAGAGTGAGATTCAACAATGGCGGAAAAGACAGATCTAGACCACAACCATCCTCTGTTTCTTCACCCATCGGACACTACCGGAGCTCCGATCATCTCAATCCAGTTGATTGGTTCAGAAAATTACTCCACCTGGAGTCGTGCGATGGAGATCCAGCTGTTAGGAAAGAACAAGCTAGGTCTAATCGACGGTACTCTGAAGAAAGGAGATTTTGCTACAGGACTAGGTCATCAATGGGAAAGATGTAATGTTATTGTCCTAGGGTGGATTATGAGTTTAGTTTCAAAGGAATTGATTACTGAAATTCTATATGTGAGGGATGCGAGAAAGGTGTGGGAAGATCTAAAAGAACGATTTGATAAGGTAAACACATCACGATTTTATCAGTTGTAGAAGGCCATAGCGATGATAACTCAAGGAACAGACAGTGTCTCAGTTTATTTTTCTAAACTTAAAAATTTGTGGGACGAATTTGATAGCATGGTTCCTCCGCCATATGACTGTGCTAGATCAAAGAGTTTCATCGAGTTTATGAAAAAACAAAAAGTGCTGAAGTTTCTAATGTGTTTGAATGACAATTATGAACAGGCTCGTAGTCAAATCCTCATGACTAGCCCAACACCTAGCATCAATAAATCATATGCAATGTTTATTGAAAGAGAAAGTCAAAGATCAGTGACTAATGCTTCTACTGTGGGTGAAGGAATTGACTTAACTACATTACTAGCTGGCAAAAGAGGTAATCACTAGAATTATCAAAGGCCAAAGAGGAACTGGAATGTACAATGTGATTTCTGTCATATGAAGGGTCATACAAAGGAAGGATGCTACAAGATAATTGGCTATCCTCAAGACTTCAAAAACAAGAAGAAAGGTGCATATAATGTACAGGTAGAAATCTTAATCCCAATCTTGCAGGTATGGATGATAGAGAAGGAGATATACCAGAAGCAATGAAGGAAAGAGACTGGCCGGCAGAGGGCACCTCAACTTACAGCTGATCAATATGACCAGATTATGAAGTTACTCAACAAAGATAACCCCAAGGATGTAATGGCAAATATGGCAGGTACAACCTATTCTTTTATGGCTAAGGTGTCAAAAGAAAACTGGATAGTTAATACAGGAGCAACTAACCATATGGTAGCTGATTTAGGGATGTACAAATATTTAAAATGTTAGCCCCACTAGAGACAAGAGAGTTCACTTACCTAATGGAGACTGTACTATTGTGTCACATGTTGGAAACTGTAAGATCACATAAACAGGGGAGATGCAGGATGTATTGTATGTCCCAGAGTTTGCATACAATCTTCTTTCAGTGTCAAAGATAACAAGGGACTTACATTATTTTGTCTCTTTCTATCCCGGTTTTTCCTATTCCAGGACCTCTCAAGTTGGAAAATGAGGAGGATTGGTAAAGAGAAGGATGGGCTCTACCTACTAGTTCCAAGAGCTTGCTTAAATACTG
Organism: Nicotiana tabacum; assembly: GCF_000715075.1. NCBI lineage: Eukaryota > Viridiplantae > Streptophyta > Magnoliopsida > Solanales > Solanaceae > Nicotiana > Nicotiana tabacum. The sequence continues at coordinate 23,682,187 of NC_134097.1, read as the reverse complement.
ATAAAAGCATACCAACAGTCAAAGGGTTAAATGTACAGACAATAAAGGAGAACATAACTCTATGGCATAAAAGATTAGGACATGCATCTTGGGGATCCTTGAAAGAGATTCTGGGATGTAAGCTGGAGGATTGCAAATCTGTAATAGATAGATGTGATGTATGTCCAATGGCTAGGCATGTGAGACAGTCTTTTTCATTAAGTAGTACTAGAACTACTAATGTTTTCAGCTATTACATTTAGATGTGTGGAGACCTTACAATGTGTCCACTTTTGATGGTAATAAGTTCTTTCTCACAATTGTAGATGATTACTCTCGTGTGATTTGAATTTTTCTCTTGCAATTTAAAAGTGATGTCATGATTGTTTTTAAGTCATTTCTTAAGCTGATACAAACACAGTTCAATGAAAAAGTGCAAACAATTAGAATTGACAATGGTGGAGAGTTTGTAAACTCAGCTATGTAGGAGTTATGCACATCCATGGGATAGTTCATCAGAAAACATGTGTTTATATACCACAACAAAATGGTGTAGTAGAGAGAAAGCATAGACATTTGCTTGATTGCAAGGGCATTCAAATTTCAAGGGCATATCCTTATGAAATTCCGGGGACACTGTATTTTAGCAGCTCATATGTTATTAACAGGTTACCATCACAGTCACTTGATGGTAAGTCCCCATATGAGGTGTTCTTTAATAGGAAACCATCAGTTTCTCACTTGAAAATATTAGGCTATCTTTGTTTTGCAAGTGTGCTACCTAGAACTGATAAGTTTTCTAGTAGAGTAGTTAGAGCTATTTTTATGGGATATTTTGGTATTACTAAAGGATATCCTATATGACTTGGATAGGGATAGATTCTTTGTCAACAGAGATATGGTGTTCAAGGAATCCACATTTCCTTTTCAAGATACAACTGGTGATCTTAGGAACCAAGTCAAGCATGTTATTACCGATGTTTTTAGTCTTGAAGGTACAAATGCAGATGAGCTTGGTGTTCCAATTACTGAGCAGCTACATGTTCAAGATAATCCTACAGATGATAGTGCACAGCCCTCGGACAACTTTGAACCAGACCTGTACAACACAATGCCTTCTGAAATTCAATATCACACAACCACTATTAGTTCTTCACCTATAGTCCCTGACTCAGTGGGCATACTTTTAGAAGTACCATCTACATCTCTTCATAATCATCATGGAGGACAGACACATCATGATACCTTAAGAAGGTCACATAGGGAGTCAAAAGAGCCAGTCTGATTGACAGATTATGTGACCACAAGGAAGTCAGGGAACACTACCTTATATCCCATACACAATCATGTCACTTATACTAAGCTATCACCTTCCTACCAGACATACATGGGAATGTTCTCTACAATTGTTGAGCCTACCACTTTTTAGGAAGTTTCTAAGGACCCTAGATGGGTAGAAGCCATGAAAACTGAGATTCAAGCTCTGCAAGACAACAACACCTGGGAATTAGTTCATCTACCTCAAGAAAAGACAGTTATAGGCTGTAAATTGGTGTACAAAGTCAAGCTTAAGGCTAATGGAGATGTGGAGAGGTTCAAAGCAAGACTAGTAGCCAAAGGATACAATCAAAGAGAAGGTTTTGATTACAATGAGACCTTTTCTCCTATAATGAAGATCACCACTGTCAGAACTGTTCTTTTCTTAGTAGCCATGCATAATTGGACAGTCTAATAACTAGATGTCTACAATTCCTTCTTGCAAGAAGATCTACATGATGAAGTGTACATGCATCTGCCACAAGGTTTTACAAGTGAGGGGGAGTATAGATTGGTGTGTAGACTTGTAAAATCTCTCTATAGATTGAAACAAGCAAGCAGACAATGGAACTTAAAACTAACAAAGGCATTGCTACAGGCTGATTTTAAGCAGAGTAACCTAGATCATTCCTTATTCATCAAGAAGAAAGGAGCAGATATAATGATAATACTAATATATGTTGATGATATGCTAGTGACAGAAAACAACTTGCAGCTGATTGAAGCCACCAAAATCTTCTTGCAACAAGCCTTCAAGATCAAATATTTAGGTGATCTAAAGTTCTTCCTTGGCATGGAGTTCAGCAGATCTACCAAAGGCATTCTGATCAATCAGTGGAAGTATGCATTGGAGATAATATCAAACTGGAAGATGTAGGCCAATATCAGAGGCTGATTGGAAAGTTGTTATAGTTAACCATGTCCAGGCCAGACATTGCATTCTTAGTGAAAACTCTCAGCCAGTTCATGCAGCAGCCTAAAAGGTCTCATTGGGATGCAGCTATAAGAGTGGTGAAGTATATTAAAAGGGAACCAGGTCTGGGAATCTTGTTGAGAAGTCAAAACTCAAGTGAGATCAGTGTCTTTTGTGATGCTGACTGGGCCTCATGTCCTAACACAAGAAAGTCAGTGTCAGGATATCTAGTCAAATTTGGAGAATCTCCAATCTCGTGGAAATCAAAGAAGCAGAATACAGTTTCTAAGAGTTCAGCAGAAGCTGAATATAGAAACATGGCAAGTGGAGTTTCAGAGGTAGTATGGTTGACAGCATTGCTGAGGGAGTTAGGAGCAAAAGTGAAATTTCCAGTACACATATATAGTGACAGCAGGGCTGCAATGGAAATATCAGCAAATCCTGTGTTTCAAGACAAGTATCAAGCATACAACCAGCGTTTAAAGTGTCACTGATGTCACACCCCTTTTTTACCCCTCCAAAAGATATGTACAAAATGTAACGTGTTATGCTACGAATTTGTGGGTTAAAGAGTTTTTCCAATTAAAGTGACAATTTTGAAATATGGATTATTTTTGTTATTTAGAGTCGCCACTTGGAATTGATTTGTTGGTGTTCCAAGTCACATTTTATTTGAATCCCTAGTCAAAGGAAGGTTTGACTCTTTTATTATTGGTCTGCGTAAACAAAGTCCGGATAAGGAATTCTGTTGACCGAGGAGAAGGTGTAAGGCATTCCCCGAGTCCCGTAGTTCTAGCACGGTCTCTTTATTGACTACATTTGGCTTAAATTAATTTTGGATAAACTGTGATTTATATTATTTTTCATATTTTTACCTATCCGCTTTTATCTCTTGATTATTAGAAAAATTAAAGAATATTTTTTAATAAGAAGATGTCATAACCACACTACGCAAGCGAGTGCATGATCGACGAAATTTATTAGTTAGGCGCTACGCAAGCGAATCCGCAGTCATGACAAACGATTGTTAGCATGTTATTTACGTCTGGAAAAATTACTACATTCGAAGAGATTAGTTTTGAAAATAAAATAAAAAATCAACTATCGCGCTACGCAAGCGAATTCGTGATCTTAACAAAAAAAATACTAAATTAAGAATTAACTAAAATTAATGGGCATGGTATGAGATTATTAAATTAATTTATCGAATATTCAAGCATCACGCTACACAAGTGATTTCGTGAGTTAAAGCGCGCCTACTAATTGCCTAGCGTTTAAAAAGAAAATGAGTTAATTAAAAATAGTAGAAAAATCTGATATTATTACCAATTTTCTAGCTTTATAGTTGGGAAAAATTAAGCAAATAAAAGTTGGACCAACTTAATCTATTTTAAAAGAAATGAGCCAATTTCTTGTTAAAAAAATAATGGGCCAGCTTGTAAAGAGCTCTTGGGCTGCTGGAATTTATTATTAAAATGGGCCAAGAAATGGATTTTAATTGGCCCAATGTTATATAGAAGAAAAGGGGGTAATTTTGTTGTTTAAAGGTAAATAGGCCAGCTTTTATTTTTTGGTTCAAAAAGGCCCAAAGTTCATACAATCTTGGTTCTTTACTTAGTTTGCATTTATGACCATTAACTACATAGTCACAATTGTATAAACGCACATTTTACAAAAATAGCCACTTTTGCAAATCTGGAAAAATGGCCAGATTAAATTTTTTTTTTATCATAACATTCCTAGAAGCATATGTTGGCAGTGAAATTTCAGCAACTAAAACGAACTCATGCTATGTGTTATACATCTAAAGTCATTCATGGCATACTTAGATATCACATTCAAAAAACTTGCAACTCAATATTCAAGTATTATGAAGGACTATATTCACATTATCACATGCTTGATACATAACAATAACATACAAGCTCTTTTGTTGTTAAATTATTCATCATATCAAACACATTTAAATGGTGCAGTATGTTCAAGTTGTTCCCATTGCTGAAAATACGTACGTTACGAGTCTTAAAGGATTACCTGGATAGCAAAAGAATAAACAGTAGTTCAGCAACTAAAGCAACATAAAAACAGCAGCAAAACAGCAACAAAACCAGCAGCAAATCCGTGTTAAAACAACCCGAAAACTTAGAGAGGAAACCCAGAAACGAACTCTAAAGAGGACTTATACTTTTCTAAAAGTTTGCACTCTAAGATTCACTCCCAAAGCTCACCATTTCAGCTCACTTTTCATGTGTTCAACTGTTGATTTTTTTTTTATGTTTTTGTGTGTTCAAAGCAACTCTTCCCTCTCCCTGGAAGTGTGATTGAGTCCCCCTTATATATCAAAACAACCAGCTATTTCAAAAAATTAAAAATCAATCTTTTTGACAGAATTTCTACAAAATCTGCTCTTAAATTCAAAAGGCCAGACTTTCTGGTTCAAATCTTGTCAAGTATTTCAAACAAAATCTGTTCTCCACTATTCAAAGACAGACTTTTATTCAAACACTGTCCAAAAGTCTACATTTTCTTACCAAACAATTTGACTTTTGAGTATTGTACTCAAAGAGTCTTGAATCAGTAAATAAACAATCAAACAAGTACCATATACTCTTAAGTATTCTGCACTACCTCAAAAGAGGGTGTTCGGGGAGGTCGCCGGAATTTGGCCGGATTTTGGTCGCCGGATTTTCAGGGTGAAATTGGCATCAATAGCTAGGTCTTGAGGAACTCTATCCATTGATGTAGGTATTGTGGGGTGGTAGTGGTTGGAGCTTCAAGGATTTGGGCAAAAAAGTGACGGGAAAGTTTCCAAGATCTAAGATTCAAGGAGTTTGAGGGATCTGTGAAGGATTTGGTTTGGAGATATGGAAAGAGGAAGTTGTGGAGATTACATGGTGTGAATTTAGAGGTGTTTGGAGGTGATACGCCGGCGGCGGCGATTTCCGGCCGGCAGCGGTGGGCGGAGATGGGGCGGCGTAGAGAGAGTGAAGAGAGAGAGAAGAGAGAAGAAGGAGAGGGAAAGAAGAGAGAGGAAATAAGGGGGAAATGGGGCAAATTTTTGGGGATTTTGGGCTTTAAATACCTAGGATGAAGATCAAACTAGGACCGTTGGATTAAATCAAGATGGGGGGATGAGATTGAATCTTGTTACTTAACCAAAATGACGTAGTTTCAAGACCAAACTACGTCGTTTTAAGCTCTTCTTGGCAGCCCCATTTTGGACCGGATTTGGGCTCTTTGGGCTCAAATTTTGGGCCAATTTTGGCACAATTTTAATTAAATTACACTAGGCCAATCCCTACCCCATTTATCAAACAATTACTCAACTCTTAAAACCTATACATACACAAATAAGAACAAATACACACACACACACACACACACACACACACACACACACACACACACACACATATATATATATATATATACAAGGCAAAAATTAGGCATTTACAGCTGCCCCTCTTTGCTCGAGAACGTGAAGAGTTTTCGTGCAAAGAAAAGTGAATGTCATAGCTAATTTTTGCTCACATATCACTCCAATGGAAGCAATTTTTGAAAAAAGGTGACCGAACCTTGCTTCCGAGGTTGCCTACATATCCTTGGCTATAAAGGAATCAGGTCAGTATAGTTCTGGAAAATTTGGTAGCTGGGACTACCGGACACTAGAGTTAAGACTGTTGCTGCTGTTGTTGTCGCTGTTGCTGTTGCGGTTACTCGTTTCTTACATCAAAAGAAAAAGAGAAGGGCATTATATATGTCTGCAAACTAAGAGTACAAAATTCCTATACAAAATTCCTATCCATGTGTCTTCTGGAGTCAAATCTTGATTCTTGACTTGCTCGCATGTATTGACCGTAGATTGGATCTTGATGCTCTTTGAAGAAAAGATTATGACTCAATCTCGATGGCTTGCTTTCTGGATCAGTATTTGAGAAGATGAATCTCGAGAAGCTGGGCTGCTAATACATTATCAAAGCTAAACTCCGACTATCTTGTGATCGAAGGATTTCTTTCTTCTGATGAGAAAATTGAAACTGCAAGTTTTAATCGTCACTTGCGCTATATGGCAGAGCCTGCAAAGCCATCAAAGACAAACAAAAACGAACAAAATTTTTCTGCCCCAGTCTGGCACTAGGAAAATTTTGTGAGTTATTAGACAAATCTGTAAATTATCTAATTTATTGAAAAGGAAAACAGAAATAGTAGTATAAACTATCTAAAAGAGATAAAATTCGGTAACGAATGATAGTTTAACCAGGGATCGGTACCCTGTACTATTGAAAGGAAATGTAATCAGGGGTCGGTACCCTCTCTTACTGGAAGGAAATAGAATCGGGTGTTAGCACCATGTATTATTGATAAAGTGTTGAATCCCTCTAGGCGAAACGGTTCTACCTGAGTTGAACTATGTAAAATACCCTAAGCGAAGAGTACTTCTACCCGGAAACTATGAGCTGGATCCCCCTAGGTGAAAAGGTTCTACTTGGGTTAAGCTAATGTAAAACAACCTGAGTGAAGAGTACTTCTACTCGAAACTATGAGATGGATCCCCCTAGGCGAAAAGGTTCTACCTGGGTTGAGCTACGTAAAACAACCTGAGCGAAGAGTACTTCTACCCGGAACTATGAGCTGGATCCCCCTAGGCGAAAAGGTTCTACCTGGGTTAAGCTAATGTAAAACAACCTGAGCGAAGAGTACTTCTACCCGGAACTATGAGCTGGATCCCCCTAGGCGAAAAGGTTCTACCTGGGTTGAGCTAATGTAAAACAACCTGAGCGAAGAGTACTTCTACCAGGAACTATGAGCTGGATCCCCCTAGGCGAAAATGTTCTACCTGGATTGAGCTACGTAAAATCAACCTGAGCGAAGAGTACTTCTACCCGGAACTATGAGCTGGATCCCCCTAGGCGAAAAAGGTTCTACCTGGGTTAAGCTAATGTAAAACAACCTGAGCGAAGAGTACTTCTACCCGGAACTACGAGCTGGATCCCCCTAGGTAAAAAGGTTCTACCTGGGTTAAGCTAATGTAAAACAACCTGAGCGAAGAGTACTTCTACCAGGAACTATGAGCTGGATCCCCCTAGGCGAAAAGGTTCTACCTGGATTGAGCTACATAAAATCAACCTGAGCGAAGAGTACTTCTACTCAGAACTATGAGCTGGATCCCCCTAGGCGAAAAAGGTTCTACCTGGGTTAAGCTAATATGAAACAACCTGAGCGAAGAGTACTTCTACCTGGAACTACGAGCTGGATCCCCCTAGGTAAAAAGGTTCTACCTGGGTTAAGCTAATGTAAAACAACCTGAGTGAAGAGTACTTCTACCAGGATCTATGAGCTGGATACCCCTAGGCGAAAAAGGTTCTACCTGGGTTAAGCTAATGTAAAACAACCTGAGCGAAGAGTACTTCTACCCGGAACTATGAGCTGGATCCCCCTAGGCGAAAAAGGTTCTACCTGGGTTAAGCTAATGTAAAACAACCTGAGCGAAGAGTACTTCTACCCGGAACTATGAGCTGGATCCCCCTAGGCGAAAAGGTTCTATCTGGGTTACGCTAATGTAAAACAACCTGAGCGAAGAGTACTTCTACCCGAAACTATGAGCTGGATCCCCCTAGGCGAAAAGGTTCTACCTGGGTTGAGCTACGTAAATGGGAGGTGTGAACAATAGTGATGCATGCTGAAAATAAAAGAAAAATGGAGATTTTAAGGAGCTTACGTTTGGTGACATTCGTTCATTTTGGATCGACATTCTACACCGCTTTGTTCCTGCTTCAAGCAAAGAAAAATTTATGAGTTTTCAAAGTGGTGGTTGGTTTGTGGCCTTGATGCCCTAAGTAGCTTGATTCACGGCCACTGCTGTTGAAAAATCGATTCAGTCAGCGTGGTACCGAGATGCTCTGCCTCTGCATCATTTTCTAGAGACCTTATCTTTGCACGAAAACTCTTCGAGTTTCCGCACAAAGAGGGGCAGCTGTGAGCACGTGATTTTTGCCTTAACAAAAACTACTCCAAAATAAATCAAAAAATAAAATAAATTTCTTTTACTGTGTAGTTTTTGAATTTGCGTGGTGTTAAATATTTGTGTTATGTCCGTAAATGTTTACTTTGTCATAATAAAATGAAAATTAAAATAAAATACATGTTGCATGCATATAGGATTTAATTATGCATTTGAAAGATAATTTAAATAAAATCACAAAAATATGCATTCGTTCTATTTTTAAATATGTTACTGTGTGATTAATGTTTTGACTATGTGTTAAATAGTTGTTATAAAGTAATTAATATTTTTGTGTAAGATTAAAATTGTTTTATAATTTTTATTAGGATTTTTAATGATAAATAATAAAATAAAATAAAATAAAATAAATTGTAGAAATAGAATCGGACCTGGATTAAAATCCAGGCCCAAAACTAAATTACCCCCCCCCCCCAGCCCAATCCAGGCAACCCAGGTACCGGTCCAATTCAAACGAGTCAAAACGACATCGTTTGGTCGTAGTTTAGCAGAGACCGTTGGATCAAAGCCAACCAACGGCTGAGATCCCACGAACCTTAACCCACAATCCTTACCCGATCCGATACCCGGTCCAACTCGTCCCCCCAGCTTAAACCAAATGACATCGTTTGGTTAAGTGAGTAAATCCTTACCTTTCATCCTACTAGATCTAACGGTCAGCATCAATCCACCCCACCCCTATATAAGGCCCAAACCCTTACCCCGACCCCCTAGCCAAACACCCCCCCTCCTTCCCTGTTAATTGTCCCTTCCAAAACTCACCCCTAACCCTAGCCGCCCTAGGATCCCACCGCCTGAAACCCGGCGGCATCAACGCCGTCGGTCACCAAAATAACACCCTAGAATCCCCTGAACATCCTCTACACAGATCTAACCTTAGTTTCCTTCGAATCAGACCCCAACTCTTCGAATTTAGTTTCCTTCGAATCAGACCCCAACTCTTCGAATACTAAATCGAAGGCGGGTCTGAAAACTCCAACCTTTCCAATGGCTTCCAAAATAACACCATAGTACCCCCTAGCATGCCTTGTTATGGATCTGATGTTTGTTTGGCTCGAATCAGTTCTGAGCTTCTCGAATCTTCTTTTGAAGATTCGGACCAAACAAGAACAAACTCAGATCTGTTCTAAACTGACACCAAATGACCCCTAGGCTACCCCCACCCGTGTGTCATTGTTGGTTCCCCTCGAACCTACCCAGAATTGTTCGGATTTAAAATCCAAGATCTGAAACCCTAAATTTCCAATCCTTGCAAATATTGAGGTTTAATCGACCTTAGTCAAAGTATTTTCAGTAGAAAATACTTCGACTAAGGTCTGTTTGATTTCAAACAAAGTTCAAATCCAAGTTGAGTTGAGTCCGGTTGAATTTGAAGGCTCAGAGGTAATTTTCTGTTGCTTATGTATGTTCTACGTGTATTCTATATTCGTTTCATTAGTTTGTTTAATTTTTCATAATTTTCTAGTCAATTTTGTTATACTGTCCCCTACCCGTCTACTTGATTCCAAATGTGAATTGTTTCTGTTAATTGTGATTATGTACAATGTGTGTAATCGACTCGATTAAGTTCGTCGATTAGTTGTATTGTGAATCTTGCTTCTGAAATGATGTTTGTAATACCCTGTTTATCTGTTTAGAGTTGATTATCATCATTGAAATCAGTTAATTAGTTCTTCCCAATTTATTGATTCTTGTTTAATAAATCAGAAAGTTTGTCAATGGTGTGTATATGTTGATTTCTGAATCAGTGAGTTTCAGGGCATTGTCAGTATATTGACAATGCTCCTGTGTTTGTTTGATTTTTGTTCAAAGTTAAAGCTCAGTTTACTGAACTCAGTGTAATATGTTGTTATGATGATTGGTTCTGAATTCAGTATGATTCTACAAATGTTGATTAGATGTAATTGTGTTAGGAGGTTACATTCTTAGTAATGATTCAGTCCAAACTTTAGGATTGGTTGTAGCTGTCTTAAATCAGATTAATAATCAGGCTTATACAGATTTTAAAATCTGTATTGTTAAGATGCTGAATTTAAGGCAGTAATACCAGTAGAAAACAGTAAATCTGGACATTTCTGGGATAAAACAGTAAGGGTAATATGATATAATAGAGGGCTGAAAGTGGTTTGTTAATGGATTTTAATTTAATGAGATAATGGGAAACAAAGGGTAATGGGCTGCTTAAAATCAGGATAAGATCACTTAAAGTATTCAAAAGTAGTTTTAATGGAAAACTTTCTGATTTTAAAAGGAGAAAAGGGTCCATTCAGCACTAGAAGAGTATAGGACAGCCCTGTATAAATAGAGGGGAATGGGGACTGCTTTAGGGGACTCAGACTTTTAAAGAGAGAAAAAAAAAGGGCAGATTTTTTAAAAAAAAACAGAAAGGAAAGAGAGGAAGAGAACAGAAAAAGAAATAGAAAAGAGAACATTCACACACACACCCACAACCTGAAACAGATACAAAAGCAGAAACAAAAATCAGAAACAGGAATCTAAAACAGATAGAGGAAAGAAGCTGAAATCTGAAATGTTATTTTTCTAGAATCTATCCGTTGTTTGTTTGTGGATAGTGTTCGGTTTAAATCTGAAATTTTCTCTCAAGTTTCTATCACTGTACATCTGGGTTAACGGGTCTTGTTCGGACTTGCTGTGTTACTGGTACATTCTGCCGGTATTTTGCTGCTGCTATTATCGCTGAAATTTACTCCTTTTACCTTCATTTCCAGGTACATATTCTTAAAACTCATGTTGTGAAGAGCTTCAACATGACAAAATGAAGCTTGAATTGTAATTCTGTCTTCTATTCGCTCAAGTTCATTAGTTTAAATTTCAGCTTTGTTTCGTGTTGGTTTAATAGTAGTATATTTTGACGTAACGGCTGTAAATTAAATGTCATTTCTTGAAGTTGCTCGAAATGTTGTAATAAGGTTAATTTCTAAATTTTCATTAGCGGAAGATATAATTAAATTGTCAAGGTAGGGAATATGGCATGAATGTTGGCCATTATTTAATTTTTTGTTGTTAGCTAAGTAAGGAGTAATGTAGAAGTATCAAGAAAACTACACTAGTAATATCTATTGTTAAATAAGGTAAAAATGGTGTTGGTATTATTTTCATGTATAAGATAACAGGTATCTATAGAACCATTAGTGGATGGTAAGTTGAGTTGTTATGGCTCATTATGATGTTAAAATGCTATGAATGTTTCAAGACATACAAATATGTTGCATGTAGGGCAATGTTGTTAATAAATTTGTATAATAATTCCCTCTCTTATTAATTTGATGCCTATTTACCATCCTAAATAAATAATTAGGCCTATTAGATTAAAAGCAAGTATATGAGAATAAGATGAGATATACAAATTACAACACTTTACATCAATGACAATTAGAAATAGGACTTGCACTAAATAGAAGTAATAAAAGTTCTTGAAAAATATTCTTCCCTTTATAAATCGTTTTTTAATTTCATATACAATTCATTATTGGGCATATAGATATATGTGTTGTATTTGCCGAAAATAGTGTTAATCATATTTTTACGCTTTTCTTTGAATTTAAATAGTCTGGCTGAATATAATTTATATTCGGAAATTATAATCGACGGGCAACATTTAATAAATTGCAAGTTCTTTTTCAAGAATTCAAGGGTATCTTAAATGGAGATTTCTCATGATATAATAAACAATTTGGGGAAAAAGGCCATAATACTATTAACAAAGATTTTGTGCAATCAGGGATGCGTTCGCGCACCCTGATTATATTAAAAAAAAAGCAAATTCGGATTATGCGTACGCGCAATTTCGAGCGAATATTTTAATAAAAATGATTTCTCCGCGGATGTCAAAATAATTTCATATAACCCGAGGTGTGCAGTTCATTATCTAAATAAAAAGGGTGATGATGTTCCTGATTTTATTTTAAATTTCGAACATATATTTTTTATAAAATCTATAACATGGACAATTTTATTGTGTACACGTACGCGTGGCACGATCCCCGATAATTATAAAAAGTATATAATATGAATATACGTACGCATAATTCGTCCATATAATTGTAAACAATAAGTAAAAAGCGGTAGTAAAATCATGCAATAAAAACGTATTTAGTAAAATCAAGATAATTAAGCCAATAATAAAAACAGTTAAGCGACCGTGCTAGAATCACGGAATTCGGAAATGCCTAACACCTTCTTCCGAATTAACAGAATTCCTTATTCAGGATTTCTGGTTCGCGGAATAATAAACAGAGTCATATTCTCCTCGATTCAGGGATTAAAATTGGTGACTTGGGACGCCTTAAAATTTCCAGGTGGCGACTCTGAAATAATTAAATAAATCCCGTTTCGACTGTCCTTCAATTGGAGAAAACTCCCCACGCGCCCCGCGGGCGCGGTAAAAAGGAGGTGCGACACTTGTCTCTAAGGCAAGGCGATTTTTCTTTAAAATCAAGCTCAGTTGTTTTGCACCTAGTATAAGTTTGTGTCCGTAGTGCTCATCAACTTTTCTCATAAAGCAGGTCCTGCTTAGGCGACCTTTTCAGCTCTTTTTTTTAGACACTTTGTTTGTCTTATCGAATAAGATCAGAGATGGATTCGTGCCTTCGTCAATGCCATATATGCCCCAAATTGTGCTCGACATTACGGGGAAGCTGTAGCCAGTTTTGCAGCCCTTTCTTTGCTTCGATTTTGATGCAGGATTAGACCGAAGGGGACTCAAAGAAAAATTATGGGTAAAAACAGAATAATAATTGGAAGCGAAAAAGAACTGTGCTTAAACAAAAGGTGTCCCTTTCGGGGAAAGGAATAGGGAGACTTATCCGGAGGTATGTGCCGACTTTAATGAATCATGACATGCATTTTGGACTGGATGCCTAATTTGTCTGAGCTGTCTAATTCTCAAAATCCGCCGCAAATGTTTATCTTGAATTTGTCTTGGTTGTGCTCATGTCGGAGAATCAAAGACCCTTATTCGGCTAGTAGCGCCCATTCCAGGTTTTTGCTAACTAACATCTCTCATTTCTTTACTAACCATCACCTTATGGTGCCCATCTGGGTTTTCACTAATAAGACTCTCTCATTTCTCTGTTCACTATCGCCTTATAGTGCCCGTACGGTTTTTCACTGATAAGACTCTCTCATTTCTTTTTTCTCTTTTTTTTCTTTTTTTTTTCTCTTTTTTTCTTTTTTTTTCCTTTTTTTTGACTATGATACTGTATGAGGGAGGTTTCCCAACGTCTTTGGCATGGGGACTTCAATCATTCTTAAAAAACATCGATCAGAAGTTCTTGAAAGGTAAAAAGGCGAAATGAACCTTGAACTGAATTACACTTTTGGAATCATTTTTACAGAGAGAGAAAAAAAATCGTGAAATAAAACAAACTTCTGCCCCAGTTTTAGAGTATTGGGAATATGGATTTTTTGTTCTGATGGGACCGAACCCAGGGTAAGGTTGCCTACGTATCCTTTCGGAATCAGGTCGGATGTAGTTCAATTTTTTAGAGTTTTTTTTTACAAGTTCCAAGAAGTGAGAAACAAGGAAGACAAATACAGCTCAAAAGGATTAACAAAAAGGGTGACACCTATTTGGAATAGCGAGCGAATGATAGCCTTCGCCACTTCAATTTGAGAAAATCAATGCGTGAAAATTCTACAATGGGTATATATTAGACATAATATCTTTTGACTGCATCTGCGTTAATAGTCATGTCTGGTACCCGTCCTTCTTCATCTACCAAGTGCAAGGCCCCTTTTGGTAACACTTTCTTGATGATGTAGGGTCCTTGCCAGTTCGGGGCGAACTTTCCTTTAGCTTCTACCTGGTGCAGAAGGATGTATTTCAAAATCAATTGGCCTACCTTAAACTGCCTTGGGCGCACTTTCTTATTGTAAGTGCGTGTCATTCTTTGTTGGTATAACTGGCCGAAACACACTGCTGCTAGCCGTTTTTCATCGATCAACATCAGTTGTTCTAATCGGGTCTTGACCCACTCAGTGTCTTCAATCTCTGATTCCACAATAATTCGGAGAGAGGGAATTTCGACTTCAGCGGGTATTACAGCTTCAGTTCCGTATACAAGCAAATACAGAGTTGCGCCAATATATGTGCGAACAGTCGTACGGTATCCCAAAAGAGCAAAAGGCAACTTTTCATGCCATTGCCTGGAACCTTGGATCATCTTCCTAAGAATCTTCTTGATGTTCTTGTTTGCTGCTTCAACTGCTCCATTGGCTATTGGCCGGTAAGGGGTAGAATGGCGATGCATGATTTTAAATTGTTCGCATACCTCCTTGATCAAATGACTATTTAGATTGGCTGCATTGTCAGTGATAATGGTCTTTGGGATACCAAAGCGACAAATGATGTTGGAGTGAACAAAGTCTACCACTGCTTTCTTGGTGACTGCTTTGAAAGTGACGGCTTCCACCCACTTGGTGAAGTAATCAATCGCAACCAAAATGAATCTATGCCCATTTGAAGCCTTTGGCTCGATCGGCCCAATAACATCCATTCCCCAAGCAACCAAAGGCCAAGGAGAGGACATGGGATGCAACTCTGAAGGAGGCGAGTGAATCAAGTCACCATGAATCTGGCACTGGTGACACTTGCGAACAAATCTAAAGCAATCTCGCTCCATGGTAAGCCAGTAATACCCTGCCCGTAGAATCTTCTTCGCCAAAACATATCCATTCATGTGAGGTCCACTTACCCCTGAATGCACTTCACTCATGATCCGCTCTGCTTCTGTAGCATCTATGCATCTCAACAAGTTTAAATCTGGGGTCCTCTTGTACAAAATTTCCCCATTCAGGAAGAAACCACTGGCGAGTCGCCTTATAGTTCTTTTTTTATCTCCTTTGGCATGCTCTGGATATTCTCTTGTTTTCAGGAATTGTTTTATGTCATGACACCATGGTTCACCATCTGGTTCTGTCTAGATTGTATTATAGTAACCGTGCTGATTCCGAACTTGGATTTCTAGTGGATCAATATGGGTGTTGCCTGGATAAGAGAGCATTGAGGCTAGAGTAGCCAAGGCATTGGCTAGCTCGTTGTGAAACCGGGGAATGTATCTGAACTCGATAGATTTGAATCTTTTGCTCAAGTCTCGTACACATTGTCTGTACGGAATAAGTTTGATATCTCGAGTCTCCCATTCGCCTTGGGCTTGCCGGATAAGCAAGTCAGAATCTCCCATAACTAATAGTTCATGCACATCCAGATCGATGGCCATTTTCAAACCCATGATACAAGCTTCATATTCTGCCGTATTATTAGTACAGAAGAACCGAAGTCGGGCCATTGCAGGGTAATGGTGTCCAATAGGTGAGATGAGGATTGCCCCGATCCCAACTCCTTTGATATTGTCAACCCCATCAAAATACATTTTCCATATAGGGTGATCGTCTAGAACCACTTCCTCTATCGAGTTGACCTCTTCATCCGGGAAGTATGTGCTAAGTGGCATGTACTCATTATCAACTGGATTCTCTGCCAAATGATCTGCCAAAACCTGTGCTTTCATCGCGGTGCGAGTGACATAGACGATGTCAAACTCTGTGAGCAGGATTTGCCATTTTGCGAGCCTACCAGTGGGCATTGGCTTTTGGAAGATGTACTTCAAAGGATCCATTCTGGATATGAGGTAAGTAGTGTAGGCCAAAAGATAATGTCTCAGCTTCTGAGCGACCCAAGTCAAGGCACAACATGTCCTTTCTAAAAGGGTGTACTTAACCTCATAATCGGTGAACTTCTTGCTCAAATAATATATTGCCTGTTCCTTTCTGCCTGTTGCATCATGTTGCCCCAGAACACATCCAAAGGAATTATCCATCACTGATAGATATAAAAATAAAGGCCTACCAGGTTCAGGTGGAACCAGTACGAGGGGTTTTGACAGATAATCTTTGATCCTGTCAAAGGCCTTTTGGCAATCGTCCGTCCATCTGACAACGACATCCTTTTTTAGCAACTTAAAGATGGGCTCGCACGTGGTTGTGAGCTGAGCAATGAACCTACTGATGTAGTTCAACCTCCCAAGTAAACTCATGACCTCTTTTTTGTTCTTCGGGGGTGGCAGATCTCAAATGGACTTTATCTTAGATGGATCCAATTCGATGCCTCTCCGGCTGACTATAAAACCGAGGAGTTTCCCAGCTGGGACCCCAAATGCACACTTGGCTGGATTAAGCTTAAGGTCATACCTACGAAGCCGTTCGAAGAACTTTTTCAAATCACACACATGATCGGCTTGTGTCTTTGATTTTATGATGACATCGTCGATATATAACTCAATCTCTTTGTGCATCATGTCGTGAAAAATGGTGGTCATGGCCCTCATGTAAGTTGCCCCTGCATTCTTTAAACCGAATGGCATGACCCTATAACAATAGGTACCCCATGGCGTGGTGAAAGCGGTCTTTTCTGCATCATCCTCATCCATTAGAATTTGGTGGTACCCAGCATAGCAATCCACAAAAGATTGGATCTCATGCTTTGCGCAATTATCTACAAGAATGTGGATGTTTGGCAAAGGAAAATTATCCTTTGGACTTGCTTTGTTCAGGTCCCTATAGTCGACACAAACTCTAGTTTTTCCATCCTTCTTTAGCACGGGCACAACATTTGCCACCCAGGTGGTGTATCGGACAGCTCTGACCATATTAGCGCTTAGTTGCTTCATTATTTCTTCTTTGATTTTATCGCTCATGTCTGTTTTAAATTTTCGTTGCTTTTGTTGGACTGGTGGAAAACCAGGATACGTAGTAAGCTTATGAACCACCAGATCAGCACTTTAACCCGGCATATCATCGTAAGACCAAGCAATACATTTTTGTATTCAAATAAAAGTTGAATCAAGATATCTCTGGTTTTTTGTTCAGTGTGAATGCTTATCTTCGTTTCTCTAACCTCTTCAGGACTTCCGATATTAATCGTCTCAGTTTCATTGAGGTTTGGCTTGGGCTTGTTTTCAAATTGTTCCAACTCTCTTTTTATTTCCTCAACAATCTCATCTTCCTCATATTCAACCTCTTGATGCGTTATTTCGATATTAGACTGCTTTTCAAGATCTGGGCATGAATTCTGCATGCATGTTATTAAAGCCGGCATTAACAAAACTGAAATGAGAATAAAATGACAGGAATTAGGAAAAGTAAAAGATAGGAAACTTAATAGGAAACTAAACTGCATTTTATTGAATTCGAAAGGATAAAAGGGTTAACATCAAACAAACAATCATCCTGAGATATTTGGATTACAACCCTGAAAGTAACCCAGAATACAAAAAAGGAAGCTGCAAAAGCAGACTACCAAGACTCCTTCCTTGTGGGGAGAGGAGTTGCTTCCCAGTTGGCGAGCATGGTGTCTGGGTCAATTAGTTGCACAACGGCACGACTAGTGCCTTCACCAGCCTGGATCATATTCACTTCAGAAAACATCTCGCTGAGGTCATGGCAAATTTCATCAATGTTTGCATGCGCCGAGGAATTTTGACCCTCTCGGAGTCGTGGCTTGACAAAAGTGTAGAAAATATGAGGGATAGGCTATTGCAAGACCCATCCACTCTTTTTGCAGTGTTTGGATTTGTTTTTGTCTGCTTGTGTTGGCCTGAAGCCTAAGCCAAAAGTACCCCGGTTTCCTAACGAAGAAATAGGCTCTAAAATCCCTTGAAATGATGCCCCCAAACCTTTTCCTGGCTCATAACCTTGTCTCATCATAACCGTAGCCACTATTACAGATGTGGCGGAAAGACAAGGATGCAGAATGGGCTTTCCTTCCTCGACATGGTCCACAACAACCACTTCAAAAGCCTGATGGACTCAGACCCTTCTTTGGCCTCAATACAGGGGATTAACGGGTCTTTATAAACGGAAGACTCGTCTTCTCCGTGAACAATAATTTCTTGCCCGTCATGTTCGAATTTGAGCATCTGGTGTAAGGTGGATGGCACAGCTCGGGCTGTATGGATCCATGGCCTTCCAAGAAGAAAGTTATAAGAAGTGACCATGTCCACTACTTGGAAAACAATCTCAAAGTCCACCGGCCCAATCGTCATGGTGAGGTTGATTTCCCCCATGGTGTCTCTCGCTGAGCCATCGAAAGCCCGTATGTGAACATTGCTATGCCGGATTCTGTCTGTATTGATCTTCATGCTTGGCAAAGTAGAGAGAGGGCATACATCTACACTTGAGCCTCCATCAACCATGACTCTCTTTACATAATGCCCCTCACATTTTACTATCAAGTTCAACGCCCTATTGTGCCCGGCTCCTTCCTCGGGAAGTTCATCATCGGTAAATGAGATTCTGTTTACCTCAAAAATCTATTTGCCATCTTCTCTAACTGATTCACTATGGTCTCTTCTGAGATATGTGCCTCATTCAGGACCTTGATTAGTACACGTGCATGCTCTTTGGAATGTATGAGCAGAGATAGTAGAGAGATTTGGGCAGGAGTCTTTCTTAGCTGGTCAATGATTGAGTAATCCTGAGCTTTCATTTTCTTCAAAAACTCTTCTGCCTCTGCTTCAGTGACTGGCTTCTTTATTGGAAATTGGCCTCCTCTGATTTGCTTGGCCTTCATCAACTCTTCTGGAGAATAACACTTCCCCGATCGAGTCAAACCTCCAGTTTCCCCCACTTCCTCTATGATTTCCTTGCCTTTGTAGGTCATCACAGTTTTGTTCTAGTTCCAAGGGACAGTTTTCGTGTTTGTCACAGGGGGTTGCATGGCAGGTTTGATTATGATCGGCTCTGTTATGCCATTTGCACTGCCCCGATTCTGCCTTGTGACGGGGTGTCCTCCAAGGACATACAACCTTGGGCTTGGAACATTGGAGCAAACGTCTAACCTCGAGACCTTGGGCACAAATAAAGTTACATTTTCTGAGTTCGGGACGCCTTTTACAATCAACGGCACATCTCGGCTTGGTCTTGCTTCCAGACTTATTCCTTCTCGAATTGCTCCCACTGTCATTTCTGTTTGGCCGACCAGCTTGTATTCCTGATCTCGGTCAATCATTCCCACGAAATGAACATCGTTGTGTTCCAGCAACGGGTTATTTGTCACATTAGAAGGGTCCTCGCCATTCGTTACTACAATTAATTTTTCAGAAATGAGTCTTTCTATGGCTCCTTTCAGAGTCCAACAATCATCGGTGCTATGCCCTGGGGCACCTGAATGATATTCACATCTAGCATTTGCTTGAAATCCATGTGAATTCGGATGCATATGGTGGGGAGAGATGGGTCCAATCACGCCCATTTGCTTCAGCTTCTGGAATAGACTAGAGTATGATTCAGCCAATGGAGTGAATTTTTCTGTCGGCCTCTTCTCTCGACCATAATCCTGCCTGGGACGAGCATTGTAGGGTGCCCGAAAATTTTGTTGCTGAGGTCGGGGGCCCCTTGGAGCTGGTGCCCGTACCTGATGATTGGGAGGCCGAGAAAATGATTGAGCATTGAACACTGTATATTGTGGTGGGCCCACACAATATTGAGGAATTGGTGGGGGATAGTAATGTTGAGGGTAGCTGGATCGCCCCTGCTAAACTTGCACATAAGGGTGTGATGCCCCTCTTTGAACTTCCCTAAATCCCGAGGTCATCATAGAACCTTCATCTCTCTTTTTACTATTTGCAAAACTTCTCGACCCATTTTGGATGGCTTGGGTGATGGCTTTGAGAGCAGCCTGACTTACAATTCTGCCAGTCTTTAAGCCATTTTCGACCATTTTCCCTATCTTGATTGCTTCAGCAAAAGGCCTACCCATTGCAGACATCATGTTTTGGAAATAATCAGGCTCTTGAGCCTCCAAAAAGACAGTGATCAACTCATGATTATCCATGGGTGGCTTAACTCTGGCCGCCTGCTCCCTCCACTTGATGGCGTACTCCCTAAAGCTTTCTGTCGGCTTTTTCTTCATATTGGATAGGGAATTGCGGTCTGGTGCAATATCAATATTGTATTGGAATTGCTTGACGAAGGCCTGGGCCATGTCATCCCAAACATGACAGTGAGAGATGTCTTGGTCAATGAACCATTCAGAAGCTACCCCCACAAGGCTTTCTCCAAAGTAAGCCATCAGCAGTTCTTCCTTTCCTCCCGTACCCCTCAGCTGGTTGCAGTACCTTTTCAAGTGGGCGATAGGGTCATCGTGTCCATCATATTTCTCAAATTTTGGGGTCTTGAACCCTCGTGGTAAATGGATGTGAGGGAACATGCATAGATCACTGAATTAAACACTTTTGTGACCACCTAGTCCCTGTATGTTCTTTATATTCTGTTCAAGACTTTTCATTTTCCTGGCCATCTCATCGGGCTCAATCGTCGTGGCAGGCATTTTATTTTCCACCGGTGATTCATATCGAGGAGTCTGATTGTATGGAGTCGAGACCCCAAAAGCCATATTCGGAGAATAGTATTGTCCATCATAAGCATGAGATGGTGGCTCATTATTTGGCTTTGTCACAGGAGGTGGTGGCGGTATTGTATATACCGGTGCGCCAGACACGACGAGAGGGGTGTTCCTGACCGGTGCGGCTGGAGGTCGCATATTAGAGGTACTGGGGGCAGCATGGAGACTGTAATTCGGCACATACCCTGGTGGTAGAATGGGGTCGCTCGTTGCATGGAGCGGTGGTTGAGTAGCCTGGGGTATAGTGTAAGTTCCCTCTGAGGGACCCTAGGGTGGAGGTCGACCGGAAACCCAAGCTTGATATACATCTGACAGTTGTTGTCTCAATTTTCTTATCTCCTCAGACTCTTGCTCAACTGACTGACCCTGCGGATTGTCACTGACCAACTCGATTTCATCACTGTTATCCATTACTACTGGTCCCTTAGATCTTGTGAAGTAATGATGTGCTGCCAGATTTACCACAAACCAACCACCTTAAACATACTGGATTAAGAGCCAACAAACGTGTTATGGTTAGGCATTTTATAAATATGAATTACACGTAATATGTCATGCTCCTAACATCGCCACCATTTCTAAAATGATTTTGGAAGGCTTCAATGTTTCATTCCGGCTTATCAGCTTGTTGCTTATTGACACTGTTATTTCATTCTTCTCTTTTTTTTCGTTT
Organism: Nicotiana tabacum; assembly: GCF_000715075.1. Lineage (NCBI taxonomy): Eukaryota > Viridiplantae > Streptophyta > Magnoliopsida > Solanales > Solanaceae > Nicotiana > Nicotiana tabacum. The sequence goes on along the minus strand of NC_134097.1, from coordinate 23,660,859 downwards.
TTTTTTCACTCGCCTTATTTGATCCCTTACTTTAGAGCCATTTAAAATAAAAACTTGATCGAACCTTTTTGGGTTGCCCACGTATCATGTCACCGCATGAATCAGATCATTATGTAGTTCAGTTGTTTTTTTTTTTACAAAACAAACATCTTTTTGGTTCATTTTAGAATTTTTCTAAAAAAAAAAATCTTTTCATTGATTTTCAAAATAATTCTTTTTTTATACAAGACTCAAAAGGTAAGAGTTACATAAAGATAAACAAGACCAAGCCTGACTAAAACAGACTTTTTAGGATAAAAGGCAAAACAATAAGACTCAAAACGCCAAAAGACTCTTACAGACTCGAAAACAACAAAAGCATAATGAAAAAGGACTGATAACTAAAAGAAGACTTTGATCTTTGCAGTAGAATCCACCAACATCACTGTAATCAAGGCTCTTGTTCCTGTGCCTGACCCCCAACGTTGCGGTATATCCTCTCCAAGTCTGCAGATATATGACGAGCAATGTTTAATGATACTTCTGCAAACCGCTCGGGCGTCATTCCCTGGCAACTCCTGTGTGCTCTTGAGGTATATGTGGCTACCTCGAGGATCTTTCCTTTAATGTATTCCTGAGCCACATGCAACTCTTGATTTTGCTGACCACGTGTCTCAGCTAGATCCAGCGCATCACGCTCGCGGTCCAAGGCCATATCTTTCTGGCGCCGATTTTCTAGTAACTCCCCCTCCAACCGATTTATCATACTCTGGTAGTGATGTCTTTCTACTTCAAACTCTGCGATCTGTCTCTCCTTGCTTGATTCAACTCCCTCTAACTGATCCCTTAAACCTTTGATTAGTGGAGCGTAACTCATGCGCTCATGATCACGGACTACCCTGAACTGGGCTTCTCTCTCTTCTTGTTGTTGTGCGGTTGTGACCATGTTCTTCTTTTGAATTTGGGATTTGAGTGCTTGCCTCTCTCGTGCCCACTGAGCTTTCTCTTTCTCAAAAGCATCATACAGCAAATCCTTGTCTACTTTAACGATGTTGAGCTCTTCTTACAGTGCTCCAAAGTCAGATTCATAACCCCTTTTCATCTCTTCCGCAGCCAGCCCAACTCTGTTTCGAATTTCAGCCTCCAACTCCGCGGTGCTCTTCACGACTGTACCTGGTCTATCTGCGAGAGCATCTTGGTTATAGAACCACTCAAGATAAGAAGGATTCAACTCACCACTTCCTCGATCTGCCACCATGGTGCCACGCTCGAGTATCTTAGTGTCATTCCAAACACGTTGGGCATAAGCTTCACGAATGGGATCCTCTAATGTTGCTTCCCAGATAAAATTTTCCATAGTCTCTACTGGGGGAACTATTTGTTTGTGACCCAGTTGACGTAGAACTCTCATAGGAACATATGGCTGATAACCTCGAAGCCCCATTAAGATCAGAAACGGATGGCAAGATGACTTATAGATGACATATTCCGCGGTGAACCAAGGATAATTCCATGTGATCTGATCATCTGTTAAGGAGTGAAGATACTTTCTCCAATTATTGACACTTTCTGGGAAATTGCGGATCTCCAACTCACTCTTCAATCTAGCATTATACTGGCGAACATGATTACTCTAACAAGTACGGTGGTCTACCTGATAAGGACGACGGAAAAGATGATCCATGAACCACATCTGGAGCAGGAGGTTGCAACCTTCAAAGAAACCTTTTCCTTCCCAGCACCTGGTTAAGGCGCGAAAGGTATCTGCTAACACCATTGGAAGAATATAGGAATCATTTCTTTTCATCATCGCTGTGACTATCCCAGATAACCGAATGTTGATCTTCCGATCCTCTCTCGGGAAGACCATATACCCCAAGAAAGCTACAATGAATGCTTTCCGTCCATGGCCTCGCCATGTGTGTTGGTTCTGTTTGTTAATTAGCTTCTTCCCATATTCTGAGAACCCCATTTCATGCCCGTACTTGTCATACAAGAAATCTAGGTAGACCTGCCCTTGCGCCACATGTGCTATCTCGGTGTGGCTGATCCACATCTGCTCAAGGAACTTGGTAGCAGTAACGTCCCTGGGAACCAAAAGTCTCTTTGTTCGACTCTTATGCCCCAGGTTGGTATATTTAGCGAATTCTTCCAAGGTAGGAGTCATTTCAAACCCATTGAGACGAAACACATTATTCTTCGGGTCTCAGAAATAAACCAAAGCCTCAATGAGTTCTCGTTTGGGCTCAATCTCCATAATGTTTACCAAGTTTTTCAAATAATCTTTGATCTTTCCTTGCTCAAATCCATCCATGTTGTTCCACCATCGCTTCAATAATCTGGGCACTTTGTCGACAATCTTAAACGGTGAGTGCTCTTCATCTCTCAGCCTCTTGTCAGGTCTCCCACTAACTGAATCCATATCGTACCTATATAAATAAAATTATGAGGTCGGGTCCAAATCTTAACTCGAAGAAATGACACCAAACAGACTTCTGGATAAGACAACGGACAAACTTCATATGATAAGAGGGCTAGACTCTGGAAGGATTACTTAGGTATCTCGCCGAGGAAAAAAAAATAGCTGGACAAAGGGCAAATAATAAAAGGCGACGAAGAGGACAAGATGGTTATTTTTATGAAAATGGCTCTTCAGCACCTCCAAGAAAAGTACTAATGCAGTCTCGATAAAAACATCTGAATACATGGATAGAAAATAAATAAAAGCTTAAAAATGTAATGTTGACATTGGCAAAAATGGCTGGGAACAAAGGACGACATGACAAAAACAAAATAACTATTTTTACGAAAATAGCCCTTCGACACTTCCGAGGAAGGTTGAAAGGCGGTCCCGGCAAAACGGTCAAAAATAAAAACGAAATGGTAAAAGGTGTTAAAAACGACCAAAGTAATCATTTTGTATGAAAATAGCCCTTTGGCACTTCCGAGAAAGGTTTTAAGGCAATTTCCGCAAAAATGGTTCCACATTGGGGAAAAAGTGGTAAAATATTAGCTATATCTACGAAAACAACCCTTCAATGGCTCCGAAGAAGGTTTCGAGGTTGTATTGAAAAACATGATCAGACGTAAAGACAAAACAATGAAAAAATAAAAGAGAAAGAAAAAAAAAAGAAAAAACAAAAAAGAAAAAAAAAACTATCGATTTTTTTTTATTTATTAAAAGAAAAATATTATGGACACACCGATTTCAAAAACTCTTGCAAAAATGGGGGCCAACCCTGATGAAGGTTTCCTACGTACCCCACTAAAATTGTGAGAATCGGACCTGCGTAGTTCAAACCAAGACTAGACCATTTTTATATTATTTTTTTATTTGGTAAAAATGAATTACCTGTACAAAACTGGGGAATGAATTTTCTTTTTTTTTTCTTTTTTCGCTCAACTAATTTTCTAAAGCCGGTCAACAAATGCAAGCAAGTCTTCCAAATGATGCAACAAGTAGCACATAAGTGAAAATGATGGTCTCAAAAAGGATACCTGTCTTATACGGACTCGGCCCCTGTGCCGAGCTTCGCTAAGTCAAGTGCATATGATGCAATAAAACGATCCTACTAGGGATAACCAGCCATGTGGCTTGTTCTTCTATGTTTCAAAAGTCCTAGGGGATGAGGCGTATCTAGACTGGCCATAAAACGAGCGAACAACTCGAATTGGGAAGGGGTAGCGTACCGGGAGCAATACTTCTCCGGTTTAACTACTGGACCCTCCCCGCTCTTAAATATGGGTGACTAATAATCCTTCACCGGGAGCCCAGGCCCACCGGCTTTATCTCAACAAAGAATGGGGCGCGTATCCGCGATTCTCGAGGTTGTATTCAGAAGACTCAGAGGGGGGTGCGCAAGAAGACAATTTATAAAACAGTTCAACAATATCAAAGCGGTAAAGAGCAAACAAGTAGCACATTATGCCTAAATAGATCACAGTTATAAACAAAAAATTAATAAAGCCAAATAAAGTCAATGTACAAGCTCGAATTCACGCCGGATTTCCCCAGCAGAGTCGCCAGAGCTATCACACCCCTTTTTTACCTCTCCAAAAGATATGTACAAAATGTAACGTGTTATGCTACGAATTTGTGGGTTAAAGAGTTTTTCCAATTAAAGTGACAATTTTGAAATAGGGATTATTTATGTTATTCAGAGTCGCCACTTGGAATTGATTTGTTGGTGTTCCAAGTCACCTTTTATTTGAATCCCTAGTCAAAGGAAGGTTTGACTCTTTTATTATTGGTTTGCGAAAACAAAGTCCGGATAAGGAATTCTGTTGACCGAGGAGAAGGTGTAAGGCATTCCCCGAGTCCCGTGGTTCTAGCACGGTCGCTTTATTGACTACATTTGGCTTAAATTAATTTTGGATAAACTGTGATTTATATTATTTTTCATATTTTTACCTATCCGCTTTTATCTCTTGATTATTAGAAAAATTAAAGAATATTTTTTAATAAGAAGATGTCATAACCACACTACGCAAGCGAGTGCATGATCGACGAAATTTATTATTTAGTCATAACGGCGCTACACAAGCGAATCCGCAGTCATGACAAACGATTGTTAGCATATTATTTACTTCTGGAAAAATTACTGCATTCGAAGAGATTAGTTTTGAAAATAAAATAAAAAATCAACTATCGCACTACGCAAGCGAATTCGCGATCTTAACAAAAAAAATATACTAAATTAAGAATTAACTAAAATTAATGGGCATGGTATGAGATTATTAAATTAATTTATCGAATATTCAAACATCACGCTACACAAGTGATTCCGTGAGTTAAAGCGCGCCTACTAATTGCCTAGCGTTTAAAAAGGAAATGAGTTAATTAAAAATAGTAGAAAAATCTGATATTATTACTATTTTTCTAGCTTTATAGTTGGGAAAAATTAAGCAAATAAAAGTTGGACCAACTTAATCTATTTTAAAAGAAATGAGCCAACTTCTTGTTAAAAAAAATGGGCCAGCTTGTAAAGAGCTCTTGGGCTGCTGGAATTTATTATTAAAATGGGCCAAGAAATGGATTTTAATTGGCCCAATGTTATATAGAAGAAAAGGGGTAATTTTGTTGTTTAAAGGTAAATGGACCAGCTTTTATTTTTTGGTTCAAAAAGGCCCAAAGTTCATACAATCTTGGTTCTTTACTTAGTTTGCATTTATGACCATTAACTACATAGTCACAATTATATAAACGCACACTTTACAAAAATAGCCACTTTTGCAAATATGGAAAAATGGCCAGATTAAAAAAAAAATTATCATAACATTCCTAGAAGCATATGTTGGCAGTGAAATTTCAGCAACTAAAACGAACTCATGTTATGTGTTATACATCTAAAGTCATTCATGGCATACTTAGATATCACATTCAAAAAACTTGCAATTCAATATTCAAGTATTATGAAGGACTATTCACATTATCACATGCTTGATACATAACAATAACATACAAGCTCTTTTGTTGTCAAATTATTCATCATATCAAACACATTTAAATGGTGCAGTATGTTCAAGTTGTTCCCATTGCTGAAAATACGTACGTTACGAGTCTTAAAGGATTACCTGGATAGCAAAAGAATAAACAGTAGTTCAACAACTAAAGCAGCATAAAAACAACAGCAAAACAGCAGCAAAACTAGTAGCAAATCCGTGTTAAAAACAACCCGAAAACTTAGAGAGGAAACCCAGAAACGAACTCTAAAGAGGACTTATACTTTTCTAAAAGTTTGCACTCTAAGATTCACTCCCAAAGCTCACCATTTCAGCTCACTTTTCATGTGTTCAACTGTTGATTTTTTTTTTATGTTTTTGTGTGTTCAAAGCAATTCTTCCCTCTCCCTGGAAGTGTGATTGAGTCCCCCTTATATATTCAAACAACCAGCTATTTCAAAAAATTAAAAATCAATCTTTTTGACAGATTTTCTACAAAATCTGCTCTTAAATTCAAAAGGCCAGACTTTCTGGTTCAAATCTTGTCAAGTATTTCAAACAAAATCTGTTCTCCACTATTCAAAGACAGACTTTTATTCAAACACTGTCCAAAAGTCTACATTTTCTTACCAAACAATTTGACTTTTGAGTATTGTACTCAAAGAGTCTTGAAGCAGTAAATAAACAACCAAACAAGTACCATATATTCTTAAGTATTCTGCACTACCTCACTTTTATTAATACAAAACTATTTTACTACTTCAACAAGTGCAAAAACAGAAAATTGATCATTTCAAACTTCAAAAACTAATGCTAAAATAATTAATAATAGACCAAAATAAAATCTGAAAATTAAAACTAAAAATAAAAAATCAGCCATGAAAAAGAATAGGATTTTTACCATTTTACAATTCAAGTGGCCGAAAAAATGGTGGTATGCCAAAAGAGGGTGTTCGGGGAGGTCGTCGAAATTTGGCCGGATTTTTATCGCCGGATTTTCAGGGTTAAATTGGCATCAATAGCTAGGTCTTGAGGAGCTCTATCCATTGATGTAGGTATTATGGGGTGGTAGTGGTTGGAGCTTCAAGGATTTGGGCAAAAAAGTGACGGGAAAGTTTCCAAGATCTAAGATTCAAGGAGTTTGAGGGATTTTTGAAGGATTTGGTTTGGAGATATGGAAAGAGGAAGTTGTGGAGATTACATGGTGTCAATTTGGAGGTGTTTGGAGGTGGTCCGCCGGTGGCAGCGATTTCCGGCCGGCGACGGTGGGCGGAGATGGGGCGGCGTAGAGAGAGTGAAGAGAGAGAGAAGAGAGAAGAAGGAGAGGGAAAGAAGAGAGAGGAAATAAGGGGGAAATGGGGCAAATTTTTGGGGATTTTGGGCTTTAAATACCTAGGATGAAGATCAAACTAGGACCGTTGGATTAAATCAAGATGGGTGGATGGGATTGAATCTTGTTACTTTACCAAAACGACGTATTCAAGACCAAACTACGTCGTTTTAAGCTCTTCTTGGCAGCCCCATTTTGGACCGGATTTGGGCTCTTTGGGCTCAAATTTTGGGCCAATTTTGGCACAATTTTAATTAAATTACACTAGCCCAATCCCTACCCCATTTATCAAACAATTACTCAACTCTTAAAACCTATACATACACAAATAAGAACAAATACACACACACACACACACACACACACACATATATATATATATATATATATATATATATATATATATATATATATATATATATATATATATATATATACACACACACACACACACATTTACAACTGCATTAGGCAGAAGATATAAGAAGGACTAATAAAGACTCAGTACATCCCTTCAAAGGAGCAACTAGCAGATATCCTAACTAAAGGATTAGGAAGACCACAACATGAGTATTTGGTTGGCAAGCTGGGAGTTCTCAATGTCTTTGCACCCACCAGCTTGAGGGGGAGTGATGAAATGGGGATTACATGAGTTGTTAGTGATGGGTTAGTTGGCTGTTAATGTTAATATGCAGGGGAAGATTATTATTAGTGTAATTAGTTAATTAGTACACATGAGTGTACACGTATGTATTAGTTAGGTGTTTAGAAGGGATGTGTATATAACTAGTTAGTTGGGGAATGTAACAGTAAGACTATTTTTATTTTCTGCTGAAATACAGAGCCGAGCTCTTCTTTCTCTTCTCTCTCAATTATGCTCTCTGGGGTTTCATATTGAATTGTGTGATTTGTTCATCTGAAAAAGTTTGGAGAAACCCTTACAAAAGGGGCCCTGACATGGTATTAACTCTTATCCGACTATTTAATTGACTCTTTTGAGATGCTTGCAGATTCATTCATTAAGGTCTATGTCGGGACAAGAAAGGTCCAAGCCAGGAATGCAGATACTAACCAGAATGTGGATATGCATTGGCGTTTCCAAATGTAGGGTGACCGAAAAGCATTTGTAGACTTATAGTAGTATTGAGTATTGTCACACCTCCTTTTTGCGCGCCCGGCCCCGAAGGGTTAAATGCGCGAGAGAGTTTTTCCAATTTAAGTGACAATATTCGAAATGGGATTATTTATTTAATTCAGAGTCGCCACTTGGGAAAGGTTTGGCTTTTGGTGTCCCAAGTCACCGGTTTATCTTGAATCCCAAATCGAGGAAATTTTTCGACTTTTCCAAATGAAGTCTGCGAACCAAAAATTCTAAGTAAGGAATTCTGTTGACCCGAGGGAAGGTGTTAGGCACCCTCGAATCCCGTGGTTCTAGCACGGTCGCTTAAATTGTTATAATGGCTGAATATCTGATTTAAATACATGTTATGACTCACGTGCTTTTATTAAGTTTAAACCGCTTTTATCATTATCACTTATTTTTATAGAATTGCAACGTCGTGAAAATGCATCTCGAACCACGTCACAATCAATGCGCCCGTGATCGTCAACACATTTTGACTTCGTTAGGATTTGGATTTGGGTCACATCAATGTGCACCCGAATTTAAGAATATGATTTAATTAAGCCGCGCCTAAAGAGTCTAACGCGTTATATTTTTTGAGAAGGCCATGAGATTCACTAAACGGCCTAGCCTGAATTCTAAATATTATTATGGTTAGTTATTGAGGGCCCCACAAATGTTGCATTTTTTATTTGGCGAGGTTCGTCTCTATTTTAGAAAGGATATCCTAAATAAACTACATTTCTAACTGCGTTTGTCTAAAAAATGGAAGAAGAAAGATACATGTTAATTCAAGTATATGCTTTGGCCTAACCCGGATCCTTATCAATTTCTGATTAATTATTTTATAAAATGGAGGGACGTCATACCTTGTGAAACATGCTTTAATTGGACAAAGAAGTTACATGCGAGATTGACAAAATTCAACACTTAATCCGAACAACGTCCTTAAGTCGGATTTAAATTAACTCGTTTAAGCAGGATTAATAGAATTCCTTATTAAAAGAAAAACTAGTCCTATAAACTGCCCGAAGAAATTGAGACTGGGTGATTCAAAACTGTATTATATTTGGCTAGATTTAACAACCATTTGCCCCTACCTATTCAAAGCATGCTGAAAGAGTGAGTTCGATTTTATCAATCATATTGAATAGTTTCACATTCCGTGAACTGTATTTACATCCTGTATGCTTCTAAATGAATCAAATACCACAGTTTCAGATCAACATAAACATTAATTAAGTACAAACTTACTAATGTATTCTCTATTAGGCTACAAATTAAAGGATTTATACAACTTTAACAATATTCGCAAAGCTGTAAGTAAGGCAACAGATGATTAAAAATTCTTCAGATTTTTCAATTCAACTTTCATTGCGACATCAGTTACATCAGACAGATTCGAAGTGTGTACCTGAGGAGATGCTTACAATGAAGAAAGCAAGAGAGTCAGTTGAGCAACAGTGCAAGCGAAACAGCAGCAATAACAGATGAAACAACAGCAGGACAAATTCCAATGCAAGATGCAATTATAGACGAAGAAAGAGGCAGCAAAATGACAGCAACAAGCAGGGGAGTAGAATCAGAATTCAGACAAATCAATTCCAAGAGAATCAACCAATACAAACCAACCAATAAACTCAGCTGAAACTTGAAAGAAAACAGAACTGACTGAACAGGTTGAACAAACTGGGAGTCGAATGAACAACAGGAAGAAAAAAAAAAGTTTCTGCTTTCCGTATATCCCTCTCCCTATTTCCTTTCTTTCCAAAATCCAAATGTCAATCTTCAGTTTTGAAACTATACTTGAGTTATCAAAAGAAATCTTTTCCAGTTTTCTGTTTTTTTTCAGAACTCAACTCTCAACATTCAATCTCAGTTTTTTATGTGTATCTCTCTCTTTCTGTATGTGTGTATCTCTTCCTCAGAACTTCAACTCTCCTTCTTCTTATTTCTCCCTCTATCTATCTGTGTGTGTGTGTATATCTTCAGCCCCTCTTCTCAGATCTCTCTCCCTATGTGTGTCTGTATCTTCCCCCTTTTATAAGCCTCTCATCACCCCTTTAACAGCCTGTTTTAGACAAATCAGAACACCCTCCCATGTGCTGCCTTCTTTTCAGTTTCCACCTACCATTTAAATAAAAACAAACCCCATGACATTCTCTGGCAAACTTACTTTTTAGTAAGGTTTATTATTTCTGAAACTAAAGCAGTGTATGGGCAGCAGAATGTGATCTGACAGCATGTGCTGTCAACTATTTTATTCAAAAGCCCTTATGCAGGGCACAGGCTGTGCACAAATGCACCTGTGGTGCACAAATGCACATGTTGTGCACAAGTGCACATGCCCTCCAATTCAGAACTTAAACAAACATTCCTTTTACATTTCTGATTCAAATTAACAACTATAAGTAAACAAACTCAGTTCCTAATTGATTCAAACAAATGTGTCCAGAAGCAAATCGATTTGTTATTGTTCAGGCAGTTGAAACTAATTGACGACACATGTCGACTCGACTATATTAATCATAACATGCACAATCGTAGCCAAAAATCAGACATTTAACAGTATCGACACATGATTTGAATTGTACTGACCAAACAGAATTGTACTCGAGGAGTCAGTTAATCGGTTCAAATTTGAGATTCAGTTAATTGCACAACACATACATACATACGCATTATCAGAACAGGAGAGGGACCTAATCAAACGCGTAGGTTCAAACAAAGTGGGCAGGACACAGTTGATAAAACTCAAAACACAAATTTCACAAAACATGAACAGCCTTTAAAACAATCACATGGACTAAACAAATAAAGAAAAGAAAGCAAAACTCACCTTAAACCCCGAAAAATCAAAAGACCCTAGCTTGGACTCGAACAGACCTTTCTTAAGGCTGAACGGACTTTAATCGAAGTGTTTCTCAGATGAGAAACACTTCGATTAAGGTCCATTAGACCTTAATCTCTTCGGCTTGAACAAGATACGGACCAGTGACGAGGGACCCTAAGGTTCCAAAATTAGATCCGGGATTCATGCTTCCCTGGTCAGATTCGGACCAAACCAAACATGGTTTGGTCACGAAGGGGTCTGGGGGAGTGTCTGGTATGAATTTAGGGTAGATAGGTGTAGATCGAGTTTTGACTCGAATCTTCAAATGAAGATTCGAGAAGGTGGGATGGGATTCGAGCTGAACGGTTGGTGGATCCATGTTCAGGGTGTCAAGGTGGTCCTAGGGTGTTAAGGTGAAGGTCACCGGCGTTCATGCCGCCGGATTTCTGGTGAAGGGAGATGGGGGCGGCTAGGGTTTGAAGGGGAAGGGTCTGGTGAAGACGAAGGTGACCTAAGGTTGGGGTTCGGATAGGGGGGGCAGGGTAAGGTTATGGGTTTATATAGTTAGTGGATAGGTGGATCCTGGCCGTTGGATGAGATGTGATGAAGGGCCAGGATCCTTCAACTAACGAGGAACGGTGTCGTTTCGAGGGTAAAGGGTTGGGGTCGGTCCGGGTGAGACGGGTCGGGTCTGTTGGTGGGTACGGGGTGTGAGATCTTGGCCGTTGGATCAGTTTGGTTTGAATGGTTGAGATGGATCGGCATTGAAACGACGTAGTTTTGGTGTTAAACTACGTCGTTTTGTGAACTGGGGGTGGGCTGTTCGGACTGGTGGCTTGGGCCGTTCATTTGGGCTTCAGATTTTGAAATGGGCATGGCCCAAATTCATTTAAAACAAATTTTTACCCTCTTTTTCTTTATTTCTAATTTCCTAAATACACAACCTAATTAAATAAAACTAGACACCATTAATTAACACTTAACATATTTATTTCACGCGTATAAAATGTTAAAAGTAGGTAAAATTAAACAAGGCAACAAATCAGGACAAAAGAAATGCGTATTTTTGTGATCTCCCATTTAACAATCGGATTACGGTTCACATTACGCACGACGCATACATTTTGTATTTTGTTTTAATAAAAATGGGCAAATATCACAAATAATTAACAAAGTGCCATGTAAAATCCAAATTTGTACAGCAGGACCATTTGTTATTATTTTTTAATTCTTTTGGAGCGATTGCCGCGTAAGACAAAAATCACGTGCTCACAGCTGCCCCTCTTTGTTCGGAAACACGAACGGTTTTCGTGCAAAGATAAAGTGAGCGGATATGAGCGATATTTGCCTATGGACTACTCCGTGTGAAGCATTTTTTGAAAGATTTGACCGAACCTTTGCTTCAAAGGTTTCCTATATATCCTGGGCTAAACAGGAATCAGGTCAATGTAGTTCGGGAAGTTTTGGTAGCTGGGACTACCATGGGACTGCGATGCTTGTTGTTACTGCTGTTGCTGTTGTCACCGCTGCTTTACTGACCGCCTTATTACAACCAAAGAAAAATTGAAACTGAACTAAACACTTATATGCATGTCAACTGCTAGTTACAAGATTCCTATCTATGATTCTTTTGCGACTTGATCTTGGGTCTTAGCTGATTCTGCTTGTAGACTCCGATCTGAATCTTGATGCTTGCAAGTTGTAGGCGCCTATTTATTTCTGCGATACTGAATAGGACGGGGTTGGTAGAACTCGGGACCTTGATCAAATGTTGGAGTCGATCCGCCTTCCATTTACTCTGATATCTCGGGACATCTTCTTTTTCTTCTTTGATTCTGAGTTGAGACTCATCTCGTGGGTCATTTCGATCCGTGTGGCTCGAGGTTAGACCTACGGGAGAAAACAAACGAACGAACAAAATTTTCTGCCCCAGTTTCACTAGGAAAATTTCGTGAATTATTCGCCAGGAAGTTCATAAAATTGATGAAGGAAGATAAAAATGCTCAGTTCAGGGTTGGAGCCCTAATACCGCCTAGCTGGGGAGAAGTTCAGTTTAGGGTTTAAAACCCTTATGCTGACTAAAGGAAAAATTCAGTTTAGGGTTTAAAACCCTAATGCTGACTGAAGGAAAAATTCAGTTTAGGGCTTAAAACCCTAATGTTGATTGCATGGAAAAGCTCAGTTTAGGGTTCAAAACCCTAATGCTGGCTGAATGGAAAAATTCAGTTTAGGGTTTAAAACCCTAATGTTGATTGCATGGAAAAGCTCAGTTTAGGGTTTAAAACCCTAATGCTGGCTGAATGGAAAAAGTTCAGTTTAGGGTTTAAAACCCTAATGCTGACTAAAGGAAAAATTCAGTTTAGGGTTTAAAACCCTAATGCTGATTGCATGGAAAAGCTCAGTTCAGGGTTTAAAACCCTAATGCTGGCTGAATGGAAAAAGTTCAGTTTAGGGTTTAAAACCCTAATGCTGACTAAAGGAAAAATTCAGTTTAGGGTTTAAAACCCTAATGCTGATTGCATGGAAAAGCTCAGTTTAGGGTTTAAAACCCTAATGCTGGCTGAATGGAAAAAGTTCAGTTTAGGGTTTAAAACCCTAATGCTGACTAAAGGAAAAATTCAGTTTAGGGTTTAAAACCCTAATGCTGATTGCATGGAAAAGCTCAGTTTAGGGTTTAAAACCCTAATGCTGGCTGAATGGAAAAAAGTTCAGTTTAGGGTTTAAAACCCTAATGCTGACTAAAGGAAAAAATCAGTTTAGGGTTTAAAACCCTAATGCTGACTAAAAGAAAAATTCAGTTTAGGGTTTAAAACCCTAATGCTGACTAAAGGAAAAATTCAGTTTAGGGTTTAAAACCCCAATGCTGATTGCGTGGAAAAAGCTCAGTTTAGGGTTTAAAACCCTAATGCTAGCTAAATGGGAAAATTTCAGTTTAGGGTTTAAAACCCTAATGCTGATGGCTGGGGACAAAATTCGAGAACAACAACTGACTTCCTTTTTTTGAATTTTCTTGTTTTAGTAAAGATAAAAGGGAGTTTCGTGGAAACTTACCTTTCGAGTGAATTCCTTATTGCCAAAATATTTCTTGTACCCATGTACCTTCTCCTTTTGGCGACACCTGCTTCTTGCACGGTTGTCTTGGATTAAACCTGTTTTAACTTTTCAGACAAAGAACAATTGTTAGTTCGGAAATGACAGTCGGTTTGGTGACCTTAATCATTCCCGGTTGCTTTGTTGCGTCTTCATTTCTGTTGCGAAGTCTCGCCACTGATTTGATTCATATGTCGGAACCTTTTAGGCTGCTCAGGCTTGTATTTCCAGATTCTGTGATGATTTGCCTCGTAAGGCTCCTTTTTTTTTCTTTTTTTTTGTCCCGTTTTGCTCGGAGGTTCTCAACGGGGATTTTATTGGAGGTATTCTGTGGGGATTTGTACAAAAGGAAGCTCTGTGGGGGAATATTTACAAAGGGAACTCGTTGGGGATGTGCTGGGGAAATTCCAACGGGGACTTTTTTTTTTTAATTTATATTGGGGAGACTTTGTGGGGGATTGTACAAGGAGAGACTCTGTGGGATTCGTCCAAAGGCGGACTTGCTGGGGAAATTTCTCTTTTCCTCTTTACTTCGAACGCCATCAAACATCATGATTTATCAAGTTTGGACAGACGTACCAACGAAACGGGGTGTTTTCCTTCATGAAACGGAATTCCGTGAAAACAAACCTGCCACCTGCCCTTTCCGGTGTATCCTGAACTTGGGGTTAAAACATAAAACGGGATTCGAAGAGAAACAAAGAAAGGAGAAAACAAATTTCAGGAAGGGAATGTCTCTTTCGGGACGAGAAAGACTTATTTGAGGAAGATAATGTTGGCTCTAAATGACATGACTGCTCTTTGGACAGGACGCCTGACCTTCCATGAACTTGCGTTTCCCTGAACCAGAACGGATCTGTGATTCCAAACCGGTGGAGCTTTGCCGAGACCTCTTTGGGATGGAGTCATTCTTTTCGGCCAACAGCGCCCTTTGCGGGTTTTCGCTGGCTGACCTCTCTTATTTCTCTCCATGTCATCGCTTGATAGCACTCTTTGTGAGTTTTTACTAAACAAGCTCTCTCATTTTTGTTTCTCTACTCCCGTCGCCTCGTGGTGCCCGAAGGTTTTCACCGACGAGACTCTCTCATTTTATCTCTCTTAATTCGGAGTGTGTCGGTCTCCACTTGTGATGCTTATTGGTTCCCACTATCTTTGGTAATTGATTTGAAGGCTTGTGCTTGGTAATGAGAGGTAGATGATACTAACTTCTCAACTGCTCGACGTGCCCCGTTTTCAATTTCAGGGTGAATGGGATTTTATTGTTGGTGTGACTGAACCTCAGGGAGAGGCTGCCTACGTATCCTTTCGGAATCAAGTCAAACGTAGTTCAGGCTCAATCAATGCTTTGTTTTTGTTTTTTGTTTTTTTTTTGTTTTTTTTTTTTGTAAGCGGCCCAAAGGCTTGTAGAGAGAATTGGGTAGTGTTTGGGAGTAGTGGGGAATAAGACCTTCGTCATTTTCAAATGTGTCAGGACCACTGGAGTATAATTTAGACGTAGTATCTCTTGACTGCATCTGCATTTACTGCTGTTTCGGGGTCATTTCCTTCGATATCACCTAAATACAATGCTCCTCTTGGCAATATCTTCCTTATGATGTATGGGCCTTTCCAATTTGGAGCAAACTTCCCTTTGGCTTCCTCATGATGCGGCAGAATATGCCTCAATACCAGCTGACCTACTTTGAAATTCCTGGGCCGGACTTTCTTGTTGTAAGCACGGGCCATTCTTCATTGGTACAACTGTCCGTGACAAACCGCGGCCATTCGCTTTTCATCAATCAAAGTCAATTGCTCTAACCGAGTCTTGACCCACTCGCTGTCTTCGATTTCCGCTTCGACAATGGTTCGAAGCGAAGGAATTTCTACCTCTACCGGTATTACAGCCTCGGTCCCATAAACCAAAAGATAAGGAGTCGCTCCCACCGATGTGCGTACCGTAGTGCGATACCCCAATAATGCAAATTGTAACTGCTCATGCCACTGTCGGGAACTTTGGATCGTTTTCCTCAAAATCTTCTTGATGTTTTTGTTTGTCGCTTCTACAGCGCCATTGGCCTTTGGCCGATAAGGAGTAGAATTCCTATGCGTTATTTTGAATTGCTCGCATACATCTCCCATCAAGTGACTGTTCAAGTTTGCTGCGTTATCGGTAATGATAGTCGCAGGAATACCGAAACGACAGATAAGATTTGAGTGTACAAAATCCACTACAGCTTTTTTAGTGACCGACTTGAGAGTGACAGCCTCTACCCATTTTGTGAAGTAGTCTATGGCAACCAGTATAAACCTGTGTCCATTCGAAGCCTTTGGTTCGATTGGTCCAATGACGTCCAGGCCCCAGGCGACAAATGGCCAAGGCGCAGACATGGGATGCAGTTCTGTGGGAGGTGCATGAATCAGATCACCGTGCACCTGACACTGATGACACTTCCGAACGAAGCTAAAGCAATCCTTTTCCATGGTTATCCAGTAATAACCTGCTCGAAGGATTTTCTTTGCTAAGACATACCCGTTCATGTGAGGTCCGCACACACCTGCGTGTACTTTGTGCATGATCTTCCTCGCTTCCTCGATATCGACACATCTTAGGAGATTGAGGTCCGGGGTCCTCTTATATAACACTTCACCGCTCAGAAAGAAACCACTTGCATGTCGCCTAATGGTCCTCTTTTGATCTCCAATAGCGTGCTCGGGGTATTCTTGTGTCTTCAGGAACCTCTTGATGTTCTGGTACCAAGGCTGCGTATTTGATCCTGCCTCGATTACATTGCAGTAACCGTGTCTTTCCTTGATTTGGATTTCCAAAGGATCGACGTGGGCGTTGCCCGGGTAGGGTAGCATTGAAGCCAAAGTAGCAAGTGCATCTGCCAGTTCATTGTGACACCTCGGGATATACCTGAACTCTATTGATGTAAAGCGCTTGCTGAGGTCCTCCACATGCTGTCGGTATGGGATAAGTTTGACATCCCGAATTCCATTAATAACTGGCCGTTTTGATACTTTGGAACAACTCGATGAATTTAGTAGATCGTTTTAGGAGGCCCTAATGACTATAGATCGAACCTATCCAATTTTTACAGTACGATGGTTGGCTGTTCACGGCCTAGCTGTACCTACCGTCTTTTTTTTGGGATCAATATCAGCAATGCAGTTCATCCAACGATAAACTTAATCAATAAGTCTTCGACATCCTGATCGATTGCCATATGCATGCCCATGATGCAGGCTTCATACTCAGCTGTATTATTTGTGCAAAAGAAACGCAGTCTAGCTGTGGCGGGATAATGCTGACCGGAGGGCAAGATCAAAATTGCCCCAATTCCTACACCTTTGGCATTCACGGCTCCATCAAAGAACATCTTCCAAACATGAGCGTCCTCCGAGATCACCTCTACGGCGTTTACTTCTTCATCTGGAAAGTAGGTACTCAATGGCTGGTATTCCTCATCGACCGAATTTTCGGCCAAATGATCTACTAGCGCCTGGGCTTTCATTGCCGTGCGAGTGACATAGACTATGTCGAATTCGGTAAGCAGGATTTGCCACTTGGCCAGTCTCCCGGTAGGCATCGGTTTCTGAAATATGTACTTCAAAGGATCCAGCCTGCTTATGAGGAAAGTAGTGTAGGCTTGGAGATAATGTCTCAGCTTTTGAGCAACCCACGTCAGAGCGCAACATGTTCTTTCCAGCAGAGTGTATTTGGCCTCGTAGCCAGTGAATTTCTTGCTCAAGTAGTAGATTGCTTGCTCTTTCTTTCCAGTTATGTCGTGTTGCCCGAGGACGCAACCGAAAGAGTTCTCCAGGACTGTTAGATACAAGAAAAGTGGCCTCCCTGGTTCTGGAGGGACCAAGACTGGGGGATTCGAAAGGTATTCTTTGACTTTATCAAAGGCTTCTTGACACTCAGTTGTCCATTTAATCGCCGCATCTTTCTTTAACAGCTTGAATATGGGCTCACACGTGCTTGTCAGCTGGGCAATAAACCGACTGATGTAGTTCAACCTGCCCAAAAGACTCATCACGTCTTTCTTTGTTCTTGGGGGAGGCAGATCTCTGATGGATTTTATCTTAGTTGGATTTAGCTCGATACCTCTCCTGCTTACGATGAAGCCCAAAAGTTTGCCCGACGGAACTCCGAAAGCACATTTGGCTGGGTTTAGCTTCAAGTCATACTTCCTTAGTCTCTCGAAGAATTTCCTCAAGTCTTGGATGTGATTATCCTGCGTCCTGGACTTGACTATCACGTCATCCACGTACACCTCTATTTCCTGATGTATCATGTCATGAAAAATGGCAGTCATGGCCCTCATGTAAGTAGCCCCAGCATTCTTCAAACCGAATGGCATAACTCGATAACAGTAGGTGCCCCAAGGCGTGGTGAAGCAGTTTTCTCGGCATCCTCTTCATCCATCAGTACTGATGATACCCAGCGTAACAATCTACGAAAGACTGTATCTCGTGTTTGGCGCAATTATCAACGAGGATGTGGATGTTGGGAAGTGGGAAATTATCTTTGGGACTTGCTCTATTCAAATCTCGGTAATCTACACATACCCGAGTCTTCCCGTCCTTTTTCGGTACTGGAACCACATTCGCCAACCATGTTGTATATTGGACTACCCGAATCACTCCCGTTTTCAGTTGTTTAGTGATCTCCTCTTTAATCTTGTCGTTGACCTCAGTTTTGAACTTTCGTTGCTTTTGTTGAACTGGAGGACAATCAGGATGAATCGGCAATTTATGAACCACAAGATCAACACCTAGACCCGGCATGTCATCATATGACTAAGCAAACACGTCTCCCGGATTTCTTCAGGAGTTCCTAAATTAATCGGTTCGGTGTCATTCAGATTTGGCTTAGGTTTATTCTCAAAATATTCCAACTCTCGGTTTATTTCCCTAAAAGCTTCTTCCGCATCATATTCTGGTTCTGGGTTCATTAATTCGCAGCTAAATAGCTCATTGTGATCTGGGCGTGAAGTCCGCAAGCATGTCATATTTAAAGCTGCATTATTATAACTGAAAAGAAAGATAAAAGGAAAAATAACAAAAATCAGAACAAAAGAAAGAATGGGAAAGCAATGATGATTTTTTTATTTTCTTTGGAAAGTTGGAAGACAACAATGTTTACAACTCAGGAGTACAAAACAAACAATGGAAAGGAAGAAAACGTTCAAGTTATGTCCTGGAGATAACTTGTGACACAGGAAAGGTGGCAGGACAGGTCTACCCGGACTTCCGTCTAGTCGGGAATGGCGTGGCCTCCCAGTTTTGAGGTTCGGCGTTCGGCCCCACGTACATCATCTCAGCAGTGCTTGTGCCTTCACCTGGTTGAACCATGTGGATCTCGTAGAGCATCTCTCTCATCGCTCCACATATCTCCTCGATTTCCTCAGCTGTGAAGACCTCATCATCTTCTTCTTCGGCGTACCTTGGCCTGATGAAAGTTGCATATAAATCTGGCAGTGGTCGAGGTAACTTCCAACCCTCATTTTTTCTTTTCTTTGCCCACTCTTCGTCTGCTGAAGTAGGTTTGAAACCTAGTCCAAAAGGTTTCTTGGTGACTGGCAAGGTAATGGGTTCTGTTATTCCCTGAAGGGTTCGTCCAAGCCCCTTCCCTGGCCTAAATCCGTGCCGGATCATTTCTTTGGCCACCATAACCGAGGCATTAGACAAGAAAGGCTGGGGGCAGGGTATTCCCTCTTCGTGCTGCTTTGCCAGTACAATCTCAAAAGCTTGATAGACCGTATGTTTGCTCCCTTCTCTCGGTTCCAGATATGGAATGGATGGGTCCCGATAAATAGCATGCTCATATTCCCCATGGACCACGATCTCTCGGTCTTCGTGCTCGAACTTCACCATCTGGTGAAGAGTGGAAGGCACGGCTCCTGCCGCATGGATCCAAGGTCTGCCAAGGAGAAAATTGTAGGATGTATCCATGTCGAGCACCTGGAAGGTTACTTGAAATTCGACTGGTCCTATGACCAACAATAGGTCTATTTCTCCCATGGTATCTCTCTTGATGTCGTCGAAAGCCCTTACGCAGACATTGTTGGGTCGGATTCTTCCGGTCCCAATTTACATTCTTTGTAGTGTGGAAAGCGGGCAAATATCAACGCCTGAGCCCCCATCCAACATTACCCGCTTGACATAATAGTCTTCACATTTAACTGTTAGATGCAAAGCCTTGTTGTGTGCCGCTCCTTCCGGGGGTAGATCGTTCTTGCTGAAAGAGATTTGGTTGACGGCGAAGAATCTTTCTGTCATCCGCTCTAATTGTTCTACCGAGGTTTCAACTGGCACATATGCTTCATTCAGGGTCTTCAGTAAGATCTTTTGATGCTCGGTCGACCTCATTAACAATGACAGCATGGACACTTGCTCGGGGTACTTGCGCAGTTGATCTATCACTTCGTAATCCGGCATTTTCATTTGTTGGAAGAACACTTCCGCTTCTTCAACACTTACGGGCTTCTTTGGCGGGAAGCGCCTTTGGGTGGCGTTGTTCAGTTCTTGGGTATTTGAATACCTTCCAATGAAAGTATTTTCTGGGAGTTCTCCCATGACCTCTTTACCTTTGTACATTACCAATGTCTTTTGATAATTCCATGGCACTGTGGATGGGTTGGTCATTGGCTTTTGTGGCACGCGTCCGATAACCACTGGCTCATTCAGCCGAGGTGGTTGAATCGTCCCCCGGACCACATAGGCCCTTTTCGGCACGTTCATAGGTTTTGTCTTTTTGATTCCGAAGTTCTGCGTCTTCTCAGCTCGGCCTCGTGGTATGTAAAGAACTCCACCCTTTACCGGTACCACTTTCTTCTCCACCTTCTTCTCAGGCACTTTCTTTATAGCTTTGGCCTCCTCCCCCTTTTCTGGTTTCTGGTCTGCTTCGGGCCTCTTCCCCGTGTCGACAATGGCAATTATGGCTTTCAGAGCGGGGTCGAACTCTTTGTCTTCACAAATCATTCCGATCAGCGGCCCATTATTGTGAGCAGGTAATGGATTGTTAGTTACATTCGGGATCTCCTCGTCCCTTAGCACTATTTTCCCTTGCTCTATCAAATTTTCGACCACTCTTTTCAATGACCAGCAGTCATTTGTATCATGTCCCTTGGCCCCTGAATGATAGGCGCATCTGACTCCAGCTTTGTAAGAAGGTGACGTCGGGTTTTGCCTTGTTTGAGGGATTGGTTGCAAGAAACCCAACTGGACCAGCTTTGGGAACAAAGTTGAGTATGGTTCACCGATGGGCGTGAAAGTCCGCCTTCTGGGTGGCTCCTGAGGGCGGAAGTTATTCTGCGGGGGTTGTGGGTTATAGTGGTTGCGGTAAGGAAGCTGATTTCTGGGAGGTGGAGCTGGGCCTCGGTTGGCTTGTTGTGGTGGATGGGTATAAGGTTGGGCATTCATGACCATATAAGGTTGATGAGCATATGCCAAATTTGAGTGGGGGTAGTAGTGTTGTGGGGTTCTTTCCGGAAAACGGGGCCTGGGATGACGATACTCCCTTGCTTCCGAGGCTGCCATAGTCGTTTCTTCCTTCTTTTTCCCTTCTTGTCGTTCCTCCGGACCCGCTTTGGACGGCCTGGGAGGTCGCCCTTATGGCTGCTTGACTCAGAATCCTACCTGTTTTCAAACCATTTTCCACCATCTCTCCAATCTTGATCGCTTCCGCGAATGGCTTACCCATGGCTGACATCATGTTTTGGAAATAGTCAGACTCTTGAGCCTGGAGAAAGGTAGTGACCATTTCCACTTCATCCATGGGAGGCTTTACTCTTGACGCCTGTTCACGCCACTTAATAGCATATTCTCTGAAGCTTTCTGAAGGTTTCTTCTTCAAATTCGACAGAGAATTTCGGTCTGGCGCAATGTCGATGTTATACTGGAATTGTTTCACAAAATCTCTGGCGAGATCATCCCATATATGCCATCGGGACATTTCCTGGTCCATATACCATTCCGAGCTATCCCTACTAGACTTTCCCCAAAATATGCCATTAGCAGTTCTTCTTTCCCGCCGGCTCCCCGTAATTGGTTGCAGTATTTCTTAAGATGTGCAATGGGGTCACTGTGCCCATCGTATTTCTCGAACTTTGGGGTCTTGAAACCCGTTGGCAGGTGCACGTGAGGGAACATGCACAGGTCGGCGTAAGAGACGCTCTTCTGTCCGCTCAATCCTTGCATATTCTTCAAACTTTGTTCAAGGCTTCTCATTCTCTTGGCAATCTCATTTTGTTCTGCAATTCTGGGGTTCTGATCCTGCCCGGGTGCAAGCTCGCACTGAGGCGGTAAAGGATTAGTGCTGGTAGCGAACCTAGTTGGTTCCATTGAGAACGATGGTGCTTGGAATGCAAAAGAGGATGAGTCAAAGCTTGGCTTGTACGTGGTAGGCTATGCCGTAATCGGGCAAGGCGATGCAGTAAAGATGTTCATGCTTGCATCAGTGGATGACATTCGGGGATGAGGCTCAGAAGGCGATCCAGCAGAGAAGGCTGAGGTGGCTGGGTACCCGAATGGGGTAGCAGGATAATTTATGGGGACATTAGAAGTCCCGCTCGACCTGGAGAATAATTCAGGGAATCCGGGGACGACACTTGGCGGTTCTTTCCCATTATTCCAGTCGTCCAACATTTCCAACATGCGGAGCCGTAGGATTCTATTTTCCTCTGCAGTTGCGGATTCAGGTGTGAGGACGGCTGAGATTGAGCTCTCCTCAGAAACGGGGATTGTTTGCAATGGAATTTCTGAAGACATTTCCACACTTCCTTTTGACCTGGTGAAGTAAGTGTGAGTACTGCTTCTGGTCCTAACAACAGGTAGTTGAACACTTCTCCTTGACCTCGTGAAGTATGAGTGCGAGGCCAGACTTTCACCAAACCAACCGTCTTTTCAAAACCCTGAGGTACTCAACGACAAATGCACTGTTAATTTGCAACAAATAACATATAGTCAATCTCACGTTGGGCATGATGCACCTATACAGTTAAGTGGATTACTACATGTTTGCTACAAGAGCATGCGTCATTCCGGCATTTTCTTCTTATTAGTTTTTCCCTTTTTTTTTTATTATTATTATTTTTATTATTTTGCAGTAAAAGAAATGCGACCGGATCCGATGAGGATTGCCTACGTATCACGATGTCTACGTGAATCAGATCATTACGTAGTTCGAAAAACACAAATGAGCGTAAAGGAAGCAACCTCTTTATTGTTGAAATGGTCTATTACAAACTACATTTTGCAAAAGAAAGAGCAAACTTTGAAAATAAACCTAGACTCAAAATAGACTAAAAATCACCCTGATGGAAAAACAGGCAGAAGATGCCAAGATACAGGCTTGACTTATGAGTGCATTATGGTTTTGAAAATTGGTGTCCGCGGGGCATCGTTCGGCCTCGCCGCGGTCCTAGGCGTGATATCCCTCTCAAGTCGCTCCAGCTCATGCATAGTCTGCTTGACATAACCCATCACTGCCGAGAGGACGGTAACGCTGGACATGTTCTCACATCGTAGACATCGTCTGGTGATGGCATGGGCAATGGCCTTGATCCTATCTCTGGTTTGCTTCTTCTCTACGAGTAGGCGTTTTATCTGATCGCTACATATCTTGAATACTTGAGCATCCTGTATATGCTGATGCTTCAGTCGTCGTACTTCCAACTTCATCTGGGCTATTGAGTCGTACCAGTATCTGCTCTCAATTTGGAAATCCTTGGCCTGATTAGCTGCTTTGATCTCAAGTGCAGCCATCTCTCTCTTTATTTTAGCAACAGTTTTCTCGTGGTCGCCTTCCAATTGATTCAAGTATCGGCGATGCTTATCTGTTCTTGTATCCCACTGTGCCCTGAGCTCCGCTATGACGTTTTCAGATTTCTCCAAACCATCTTGCCATTCCCTGATTTCACTTTTTAACCTTTTTATCAGTTGCTCGTCTGATCGACGCCTTGGCTGTTTATCTACATCCACCCTTATCTGTTTGATCTGGGCTCTGAGCATTTCGTTTTCCTGAATTAACCTGTTCCGCTCTCCCAGATTGGTAGCAGCTTGCACGTTGTGCTCATATTTCAAGCCTTCTACTTGTTGCTTTAACCTGCTGATTTCGGCGCAATAGCCTCTTTCCTTTGCTAACCAATCCCACTGCCTTTGCGATGACTCGGTGAAATTCCGGATGTGGGGTCTCTTAGCCGGCCTTTCATGCTCAAATTCCCTTCTATACCATGTAAGGTTACCTGGCGCTGTCTCTCCTTTGGCTCGATCCCGCACGCAAGTATCTGATTTCAAATATTGACACTCACTCCAGATTTGGCGAATCTTTGCTTCTGGGAATTGTCCATTAGGACTTATCTCAATTGCTTGAGTGGTAAGATCTTCCTCATGAGGTACTGTCTGTCATCTTCCGAACTGTCTCAAAACTCGGCAGGGTGCGTAAGGTTGAATCCTCTTAAGCCCCATCAGTAAGAAATAAGTTTTAGTTGCCGACATATATAGGATCTCATCAGCAGGCAACCATCCTAGCGTCCATTGTATTTGGCTGGCAGTAAGAGCTTGAAAGAACGAGGTTCATGCCAGGACTCCTTTGGGCAAACTGATCTCTTTGGTTCTCGTGTAAGATTCTTCTATTCAAGTCTTTTCCGGGGAACCATGGCTCAAAATCTCGGAATGATGGCAGAGGTGCTCAGTCATCCATATCTGTAGGAGCAAGTTACAACCTTCGAAGAAATTTCCCCCAGCTTTACAAGCTGTAAGAGCTCGAAAGATGTCAGATACCACCATAGGCGCGAGAGTACTGTCACTTTGCGTGAGTAAAGTGCTGACGACCCCGGATATCTTCAAATCAATGTTTCCGTCTTTCCTTGGAAATACCAGAAGGCCCAGGAACATCATCATGAACGCTACCCGTCTGTGCTTGTCCCACTTCTGACGAACACCTTTGCTGCACAGTTTGTTGATTGGATTATTGAATCCCCCTCATGACCGTACCTATCATATATGAAGCATGGAGTACAAAATCCGGCTGCCAGATCCGGGTTGTGGACTGTTCTAGGTATCTTCAATGAATCTAGGAACCTATGTACCGTGACAACTCTTGGGGCGACCAAGTATTTTTGCCTCAAGGGAAGTTCAGCATTCCCGATGTATCCGACCATTTCTTCCAAAGTCGGGGTGAGTTCAAAATCAGAGAAATGGAAAACATTGTGCGCCGGGTCCCAATAGGTAACCAAAGCTCTTATGATATCTCCCCGAGGCTGGATTTCCAACAAACCCACGAGACCTTTCAGATATTTCTTGACCTCATTTTGTCCTTCAGCACCTAGATCATTCCACCATAGCCGTAACTTGACAGGGATTTTGGTCATTATTGAAAAATGTTCATTTTGCATCGTGCTCATCCTGCACATTTATTAAGGTGATTTCAACAAAAATGACTTTGACTCAAAAAATATTTTACAAAGGGGATCAAGTTTTGAACACGACCTTTAAACACTTTGAGGACGAAGATTTTAAGGCCGTGTGGGTCAACTGGACAAAAATACTAAACAAGACCCAAAGGTGGCTATTTATGCAAAGTCAGCCTTCCGGCGTCCCTTTCGGGAACATTCGGCTATTTATGACAAAACAGCATCACCCGATTTATTTATGACTCTTTTTATCGTTTTTCGAATTAGAAAACTCAATATTGCCAACACGGCCTTTCAACGCCTCGGTGACGAGGATTTTAAGGCTGTGTGGGTCAATTGGACCAAACCTTAAAAGAAAATGACTCAAAGGTGGCTGTTTATGCAAAGTCAGCCTTCCGGCGTCCCTTTCGGGAACATTCGGTTATTTATGACAAAACAACATCACCTGATTTATTTACGACTCTTTTTAAAGTTTGAAACACATTTTTTTATTTATTCATTGATTTTGGCTACTTTAGCAAAAATGGGGTTGAACCCGACGAGGGTTGCCTACGTATCTCACATCCGGTGAGAATCAAACCTGCGTAGTTCGGGATTATCGTGAATAGAGAAAATCAAATAAACCTAGAAAACAAGAATATATTTTTTATTATTTTTTTTTCTTTTGAAAAGAGATAAAGACTAAAGAAAAAATATATTTTTTAGGAAATATTTGGACTATTAGTCTTATTTTATAAAAGGGGTACTACGAAAGAAACAACATTTTTTGAATTATGAATTTTCCGTTTTTTTTTCTTTTAAATAAATACCTTCTTTTTTTTATTTTGGAAGTGATAAAAAAAAGAAAAAATTTTATATATTTTTTTTTAATAACTCAAACTAAGAAGACAAATTTTGTTTTTATTCTTTTTTTAGAAAAATTCCGGCGAGGTTTTGACACTACTTGGACATTGGTTTTATTTTTCCAAAATAAGTAATTATCTCCCTACGCTGCTATTTTCTTTTTTAGAAACCGGTCAGCATGCGGAACTGAAGCAAATAAATGCGCAAAACAGATAGGAATGCAGCAGGATGGTCTTTTCATTTCAGGTTGCCTGTCCTAGACGGACCCAACCCCTGTGTTGAGCCCCCTAAGTCAAATGCAACATGATGCAAATAAATGTTCCTACTAGGGATCCGGCATGAAGTTTCGTTATACTAGGTTTATAACCTGGGCATTTGTTCTAGACTTTGTACCCGAGCAGACAACTTGAGTCGATGAGGGGGCTACGTACCGGGGACCCGCGAGATCGTCCGGCTTTGTAACTTGTCCGACCTCTTTCTTATTTCAGGTATCGACACTAACAGAATAGGGAGTCTCAACCAGCGAGCTTCTCCCCGGAGGTAAGAAGAGAAAGGTTTCGGCACAGTTTATATACAGTTCAGATAATATCAAAGCGGTAAAAAAAAAACATTTAGTACGTTATGCAAAAACATGTAATAAAGATCAGATAATAAAGCCAAATATAACAATTATTCTAAGCTCGAATTCTTGAACCCTGAACCAGTGGTTCTGGGTTATATATCCCCAGCAGAGTCGTCAGAGCTGTCACACCTCCTTTTTGCGCGCCCGGCCCCGAAGGGTTAAATGCGCGAGAGAGTTTTTCCAATTTAAGTGACAATATTCGAAATGGGATTATTTATTTAATTCAGAGTCGCCACTTGGGAAAGGTTTGGCTTTTGGTGTCCCAAGTCACCGGTTTATCTTGAATCCCAAATCGAGGAAATTTTTCGACTTTTCCAAATGAAGTCTGCGAACCAAAAATTCTAAGTAAGGAATTCTGTTGACCCGAGGGAAGGTGTTAGGCACCCTCGAATCCCGTGGTTCTAGCACGGTCGCTTAAATTGTTATAATGGCTGAATATCTGATTTAAATACATGTTATGACTCACGTGCTTTTATTAAGTTTAAACCGCTTTTATCATTATCACTTATTTTTATAGAATTGCAACGTCGTGAAAATGCATCTCGAACCACGTCACAATCAATGCGCCCGTGATCGTCAACACATTTTGACTTCGTTAGGATTTGGATTTGGGTCACATCAATGTGCACCCGAATTTAAGAATATGATTTAATTAAGCCGCGCCTAAAGAGTCTAACGCGTTATATTTTTTGAGAAGGCCATGAGATTCACTAAACGGCCTAGCCTGAATTCTAAATATTATTATGGTTAGTTATTGAGGGCCCCGCAAATGTTGCATTTTTTATTTGGCGAGGTTCGTCTCTATTTTAGAAAGGATATCCTAAATCAACTACATTTCTAACTGCGTTTGTCTAAAAAATGGAAGAAGAAAGATACATGTTAATTCAAGTATATGTTTTGGCCTAACCCGGATCCTTATCAATTTCTGATTAATTATTTTATAAAATGGAGGGACGTCATACCTTGTGAAACATGCTTTAATTGGACAAAGAAGTTACATGCGAGATTGACAAAATTCAACACTTAATCCGAACAACGTCCTTAAGTCGGATTTAAATTAACTCGTTTAAGCAGGATTAATAGAATTCCTTATTAAAAGAAAAACTAGTCCTATAAACTGCCTGAAGAAATTGAGACTGGGTGATTCAAAACTGTATTATATTTGGCTAGATTTAACAACCATTTGCCCCTACCTATTCAAAGCATGCTGAAAGAGTGAGTTCAATTCTATCAATCATATTGAATAGTTTCACATTCCGTGAACTGTATTTACATCCTGTATGCTTCTAAATGAATCAAATACCACAGTTTCAGATCAACATAAACATTAATTAAGTACAAACTTACTAATGTATTCTCTATTAGGCTACAAATTAAAGGATTTATACAACTTTAACAATATTCGCAAAGCTGTAAGTAAGGAAACAGATGATTAAAAATTCTTCAGATTTTTCAATTCAACTTTCATTGCGACATCAGTTACATCAGACAGATTCGAAGTGTGTACCTGAGGAGATGCTTACAATGAAGAAAGCAAGAGAGTCAGTTGAGCAACAGTGCAAGCGAAACAGCAGCAGTAACATATGAAACAACAGCAGGATAAATTCCAATGCAAGATGCAATTATAGACGAAGAAAGAGGCAGCAAAATGACAGCAACAAGCAGGGGAGTAGAATCAGAATTCAGACAAATCAATTCCAAGAGAATCAACCAATGCAAACCAACCAATAAACTTAGCTGAAACTTGAAAGAAAACAGAACTGACTGAACAGGTTGAACAAACTGGGAGTCGAATGAACAACAGGAAGAAAAAAAAAGTTTCTGCTTTCCGTATATCCCTCTCCCTATTTCCTTTATTTCCAAAATCCAAATGTCAATCTTCAGTTTTGAAACTATACTTGAGTTATCAAAAGAAATCTTTTCCAGTTTTCTGTTTTTTTTCAGAACTCAACTCTCAACATTCAATCTCAGTTTTTTATGTGTATCTCTCTCTTTCTGTATGTGTGTATCTCTTCCTCAGAACTTCAACTCTCCTTCTTCTTATTTCTCCCTCTATCTATCTCTGTGTGTGTATATATCTTCAGCCCCTCTTCTCAGATCTCTCTCCCTATGTGTGTCTGTATCTTCCCCCTTTTATAAGCCTCCCATCACCCCTTTAACAGCCTGTTTTAGACAAATCAGAACACCCTCCCATGTGCTGCCTTCTTTTCAGTTTCCACCTACCATTTAAATAAAAACAAACCCCATGACATTCTCTGGCAAACTTACTTTTTAGTAAGGTTTATTATTTCTGAAACTAAAGTAGTGTATGGGCAGCAGAATGTGATCTGACAGCATGTGCTGTCAACTATTTTATTCAAAAGCCCTTATGCAGGGCACAGGCTGTGCACAAATGCACCTGTGGTGCACAAATGCACATGTTGTGCACAAGTGCACATGCCCTCCAATTCAGAACTTAAACAAACATTCCTTTTACATTTCTGATTCAAATTAACAACTATAAGTAAACAAACTCAGTTCCTAATTGATTCAAACAAATGTGTCCAGAAGCAAATCGATTTGTTATTGTTCAGGCAGTTGAAACTAATTGACGACACATGTCGACTCGACTATATTAATCATAACATGCACAATCGTAGCCAAAAATCAGACATTTAACAGTATCGACACATGATTTGAATTGTACTGACCAAACAGAATTGTACTCGAGGAGTCAGTTAATCGGTTCAAATTTGAGATTCAGTTAATTGCACAACACATACATACATACGCATTATCAGAACAGGAGAGGGACCTAATCAAACGCGTAGGTTCAAACAAAGTGGGCAGGACACAGTTGATAAAACTCAAAACACAAATTTCACAAAACATGAACAGCCTTTAAAACAATCACATGGACTAAACAAATAAAGAAAAGAAAGCAAAACTCACCTTAAACCCCGAAAAATCAAAAGACCCTAGCTTGGACTCGAACAGACCTTTCTTAAGGCTGAACGGACTTTAATCGAAGTGTTTCTCAGATGAGAAACACTTCGATTAAGGTCCATTAGACCTTAATCTCTTCGGCTTGAACAAGATACGGACCAGTGACGAGGGACCCTAAGGTTCCAAAATTAGATCCGGGATTCATGCTTCCCTGGTCAGATTCGGACCAAACCAAACATGGTTTGGTCACGAGGGGGTCTGGGGGAGTGTCTGGTATGAATTTAGGGCAGATCGGTGTAGATCGAGTTTTGACTCGAATCTTCAAATGAAGATTCGAGAAGGTGGGATGGGATTCGAGCTGAACGGTTGGTGGATCCATGTTCAGGGTGTCAAGGTGGTCCTAGGGTGTTAAGGTGAAGGTCACCGGCGTTCATGCCGCCGGATTTCTGGTGAAGGGAGATGGGGGCGGCTAGGGTTTGAAGGGGAAGGGTCTGGTGAAGACGAAGGTAACCTAAGGCTGGGGTTCGGATAGGGGGGCAGGGTAAGGTTATGGGTTTATATAGTTAGTGGATAGGTGGATCCTGGCCGTTGGATGAGATGTGATGAAGGGCCAGGATCCTTCAACTAACGAGGAACGGTGTCGTTTCGAGGGTAAAGGGTTGGGGTCGGTCCGGGTGAGACGGGTCGGGTCTGTTGGTGGGTACGGGGTGTGAGATCTTGGCCGTTGGATCAGTTTGGTTTGAATGGTTGAGATGGATCGGCATTGAAACGACGTAGTTTTGGTGTTAAACTACGTCGTTTTGTGACCTGGGGGTGGGCTGTTCGGACTGGTGGCTTGGGTCG
Organism: Nicotiana tabacum; assembly: GCF_000715075.1. NCBI lineage: Eukaryota > Viridiplantae > Streptophyta > Magnoliopsida > Solanales > Solanaceae > Nicotiana > Nicotiana tabacum. Next base: position 23,630,427 of record NC_134097.1, on the reverse strand, counting down.
TTCATTTGGGCTTCAGATTTTGAAATGGGCATGGCCCAAATTCATTTAAAACAAATTTTTACCCTCTTTTTCTTTATTTCTAATTTCCTAAATACACAACCTAATTAAATAAAACTAGACACCATTAATTAACACTTAACATATTTATTTCACGCGTATAAAATGTTAAAAGTAGGTAAAATTAAACAAGGCAACAAATCAGGACAAAAGAAATGCGTATTTTTGTGATCTCCCATTTAACAATCGGATTACGGTTCACATTACGCACGACGCATACATTTTGTATTTTGTTTTAATAAAAATGGGCAAAAATCACAAATAATTAACAAAGTGCCATGTAAAATCCAAATTTGTACAGCAGGACTATTTGTTATTATTTTTTAATTCTTTTGGAGCGATTGTCGCGTAAGACAAAAATCACGTGCTCACAAGTATAAGTTTGGTTTATACCATAGGTTTCTACGTGAAAAATTCTTTAAAGTACTATAAATATTAAGTTTTGAATCCATATTGTCACAGAACTCACAACATTGAATTCATTAAATTTAAATTTTAAATTTGTTTTTACTTGTAAATTCCGAGGTTCATAGATAAACACCATGTCATGAAGCTTATCCTGCAAAGTTAGTACCTTAAAGTAAGTTACCTCTTTCGTGTTCCCGTCTTTTTTACTGTCACCTTTGATAAACGCGTCCTTTAATTAAGGACAGATAAGATAGGACCAACTCTTTAAGACTATACAATGATGACATTATTGTGAAAATATGGTTTTACAAGTCTTGATTTTACCATCAAAATTGTACTCACTGGCAAAAAGATTTAAACAATTACTATGATTTTACCTCCTATTATGATTTTACCTCAGTTTTTGGTCTACGACTCTACAAGTAGGGGATATGGTCCATAAGGATTATGTGGGCTGGATTCCACATTTGATAAACTATAAGGGATCTTTACACAAATAGCCAACTGAATTTAATGTTTACTCTTTTTGGTGGGTATACATAAATTTTACACTAATTATATAAGACTATGTACTTATTGTACATAAATTACACATACATTATACATTTTATTATTTTTAGTTGGAATTTTTACATTCCTATGCCATATAGTAAACTATATTACCCTCCATGCTTAACTTTTAATATAATTACCTTCTATATACCTAATTACTATTTATGCACCATTTTAAAATTTTAATGGTATTAAAGTCTCCTAATTTTACTCAATCGTATATTCCCACTCCCCCAAGTTTCTCTCTCCATCCGATTTACTCAAACCACACCCACGATTTCCTCTTCAATCACCCACGATTTTCTCTTCTAAAATCAGTGAAAATCTGTAACCCCTCCACCATTGACAACTATTAAAAAGCTTTGAATTCGAATTTTGGTTTTCAAAAGATATTGTTTGTTTGGATTGGATGTTGTTGCAAAGAATTGAGAATTATCTCTACGTCTCTCTCTATCTCTCAATCCCAAATTTCAGTAATATAAGAGGAAAGGAAAAGAGAGCAGCAATTCCACCATTGACAGCCATAAAAAAGTTTTGAAGTTTTGAATTCGAATTTGGGTTTTCAAAAATCATTATCTGTTTGGATTGGGTGTTGTTGCAAATAATTGGGAATATGATTTGAAGTTTATATCTCAATTTTGAGGGGTTTTGGTGAAGATTATACTTGATTTTGGCTGGATTTCAGATTGAAAGAAGAAGAAAAAGAAGAAGTAGAAGAAGAAGAAAAAGAAAAAGAAGAAGAAGACATGACATATATTATATTGCAGAAATTGTAGAAAAATTGTAGAAAAAATGTATTTTGTTGTTTATTTATTTTTCTTTTATTCATTTAACTATTGTATGAAAGTTGAACAATATTTGTATAAAATTGTATTAAAGTGGTATTATATTGTAGTTGTATATAACTTAGTAGAAATAATGTACGAAAATTGTAGATAGTTTTAGATAAGTGTTATAATATATAATTAGTTGTATGAAATTTATTTTTACTATGTATAAATCAGATACAAAAGACATATTGTATAAATTTTGTATAAAATTTGTATGTAAGTTTTATGTTATTGTAGTTATATTTAACTGGGTGAAAATAATGTATGAAAGTTGTAGAAAATTATAGATAAGTTGTATTCCTCTATAACGAGAGATGTTGGCATATCAAGTAACTTTATTGTTCCAGACGAACATGCATGAAAATAAAGATAAATTCTGTTATGAACAGTTTATAGAAATTTTGTAGATAATTTGTAGAAACATTGAAATTCTGTATTTTTCATATTAATTTTTCAAATGATATGTAATTTTATTGTAGAATAAATGTAGAAATTTTGTAGATATTATGAAAATCCATACTAATATATATATTTACTCTGACATGTAGTTTATTTGAAGATAAAATGTAGATAAAGTATAGGATATTTATATACGACCAGAATTTGATATAAAATGTAACAACACAAATATGCAATTGTGTTCTCGTTGATGATACTATAAAATGTAACAACACAAACATGCAACTATATGGATTATAAACTGATTGATATGAAATCAAGAGGTATTCCCTTGTGTGCGTCAAATTACGTCTACATTTGTGCAATGGAGGAATTTTTCAGCACCACATTATTTCATTGAATGAAAATATATGTAGTACATGTACCTACAATAGAAATGGCACTGCTAAACTCTTCAAAATGAGACCTGGACATTTGGTATAAAATGTTGAAGAAGAAAGAGAGAATAAATTTTTTTAATTTGGGTAACCGAAAACAGAAGAAAGAGAATGAAAGATAATATTTTCATTTAGGTAAATGGATAGGAAATCCCTAAATTGTAGCCTATTTAATGCGTGATTTGTGCGGTAAAAAATCTGGGAGAATATTTAATTCCCCAATATTAGCGCGCCTAAATAAGGAAGCCTACAACTACAATGATTCCTTATTTAATAAATTGTCTATATTTTGTAGAAATGACGGGTAATATACAAACTATGAACATATTTGATAATATAATTTTTTATATGGTATAGGAACGAAAATTTTCCTTTTTAGTTTAAGGGGTTGGGTTTGCGGCTACTTGGGTTAATTCTTGGTTATAGAAATTCTTTGAAATGGACTGGTTTTCCGATTGAAGACTTTGTAGGAGATTTAAAGTCCAACATGCAATGTACTGACCCAAATAAGTCCTTATAGGCCCAATGCCCCCCATCTCCGACCCCCCCCCCCCATCCCCCTCACCCCATCCCTCTGTGGTGTGTGAGGGGAGTGAGTGTTATGCCTTTTGTTTTATGCGTTTCTTGGATTTAATTTATATACACTAATAGAGTAAAGTATCTTTTTATATTATTGGTGTATTTTAACTTATTATAGACTTCTAGTAGATTACCAATCTTAACTTTTAGATTACTAATCTCACTTATTATGAAGTTGAATTTCACTTGTCAAAATGTCTTCATTATCACAACCAACTGAAGTTTCATGTATAGAGTTCACTTTTCAATTATTTTCCACTTATTGTTTTATTTTTCCTTTTAATTTTCTCCAATAAAGAAGTTAAATCAGTGATGCTTAATATTATTTCTTATGGCAGATTAAATAAATGGGCAGGTTGAAGTACCAAATAATTAGTATCTTTAGTTTAACTTCTCCAATTGTGATTTTCCTCGAATCAAAATTATTTAATCGATTTTATTTGTAATCTCCAACAAAGATTTCCTCAAATGTGCATCGTTTTACTCACACACAAAAAAAAAGTTTGGTTTTCCACTCTAACTTTGTTTCAAAATATATGGATTTTACAATACAGAAATGAGAAAATCTTCTTTTGATTTCCTTTTGCTAAAATAATCGCACATTTTCTGTAAAATCATATCTTTAAAACTTCAAAGCAAAATCTCAAATGATTTTGTCAGTGTATAAAATCAAGAGTCTACTTGGTAAATGCCAAAGAAAATAATCTCTTGCAGATTACACTCTAACACCCGCATAATAAGGTGATTTGGAATTGATTAATTGTTAATAAATTATTATACTAAACAAATATAACATATTGTTCTCCTGTACCGTCCAATGTGTTAGAAAATTATAAAAACCAATCCTAATTCTTTAAATATCCGGTCTTTTATGTCTTAACTTAAGATTACAGTGTATTTGGTCTCCAAATGTCCCTAATTCAACAAATCCATTTGACCACATTACATCTGCCTGATTTTCCTCTCAATTAATTGTTTTATTCAAGTAGATTCTATTTATTCTAGCATCTTCATTACATGAGTCTTGTGATAATAAGTTAGTTTAGTCCACTTAAATTGATTTTTTTAGCCCTTCTTCGTGGTTTACAATACTTGATTTTTTTAGATATCAAGAAATAATTAACATCTGTTTAAAGTTACCATTGGAGTAAAGAGTATTCAAGTATCTATTATATTTTCAATGAACAAATTAAAGAGTTAGTAAAAATTGATATGGTCAATTTTATTGTTAATTAATATTAAAAGGTTGATTAGTTAACATGTGAGAAAACAACCGAAAAAATCAATTAAAAAGAACCGGAGGGAGTACCATATTTACTTAAATAATTATTATGCTCTTTTGACACTAAATCCTAGAATTTAATTACAGTAGAACTTACTAACCAAGGATACAACTGTAGTTTAAGCTCTGAGTCACTAATCTCAGTTTACTTTCTCTTGCTTGAGAATTGAAATCTGTGAAGCAGTACTTTCTCCGCTCCACTTTAATTGACTTTTTGGTTGTTTTTCAATATATTAAGGAATTCACCTTTTAGCATTGATTAGGAATGAAATTGATCATATTAATCTTAACTTTTTCATTAAATACAATAAATACTCGTAGGCTCTTTACTCCAAGGGCAACTTTGAAAAAAAAAAGTTAATTCTTTCTTAATATCTGAAAAAATCAAATATTCTGAACCATAAAAAAAGGCCAAAAAATCAATTAATGTGGACCAATGAGAGTACTAGTATATCATAGAATCCCGCTCAAACTATTAATTTACTTAAATGTTTATTTTAATCATTTGTTTGAGCTTTTTGAAAGTAAAAAAAAAAAAGATGCCAAGGCATAAATGCAACCCTAAAACTGTCCTTGTAATTTTTTTTTTTTTTTGTAATTTGTTTATTATAGTTCAAAGATTCTCACAATCATTTTAGTCTACTCAAAGTTGGTTAATTATGTATCCACAAAAAGAAGGAAAAAAAGGAGTTAGGAAAAGGGATTAGGACACTTGTATTAAAGAATCTGGAAGAATCAGAACAGAACAACTAATTACCAATATGTGTTAGCTAAAAAGAAGATTTTGTTACCTAGATTTGATCCCTAATTAAATTATAATCCAGCAATTTGATCTAGAAATAGTTACTCTGTTCTGCTATCTTGATTAGTAGATAATGAACTGGCATTGTGTTTTTAGCATTGAAAACAGCAATTTGCCAATTGACAGCCCATTTGCTTTGCTCTGGACAACTACTGAGTAAGATGGGCTCAAAGTTGATTTACTTAATTTATTTTAATTTTAATATACAAGTTGAAGTAAATGGACAACTTTATTGTTAGAGTTTTGTTTTGTTTTTATTTTTATTTTTTAGCAGCTGGATTTTGAACCACGAAAAAAAAGAAAGAGGAAACCACCTCTAGAGCTGAAATGCTTGTAGTAGAGGAAGTGTTACAAAATAATTCATTTCAATTTGAAATTAAAAAAATAATTCTAAAAGAATCTTTTGTAAATATAAGAATGAGAAGTCTTATTCTTTCGTTAGAAATTGTCATTATCTTTCAGAGAAACTAAATTGCTATTTTCACAACAAAATAAAAGGCATAACAATTAGAAAAATATTCTGATTTTTCACAATTTTCCAATAGTCCTGATAATGTTTTTAACAAGTTGGTGCATAATGGAAAACATCCCATGAACCCAGACCATATTGTTGTATATAATCTTCTGAGAAAAAGATTCTGATATAAATATCAAACAACAAGTGGGAAACAAGAAGCTTATAACAGCATAGCCTCGATCGAGAGTATATAAAAACTTATATAATGACAAAAAAATATTATACTGCTTAACCAAAAAGATGATTCTTTGGTCAAAGCTAAAGACAAATAGAAATTCGGGCTACTGATAATCAGGAGACGAAAAAGAAATAATAGACTTTTTGAGAATGACAAATAAGCAGTAGATAAGTTTGTATTTTAATGTAATGTTGATGGTATCCTCTGTCTTTACAAATGACCTAACCTCCTCCTTTTATAGTTGATCCTAAATAAAGGAGTAATTCCTTAGCCTTAATGAGACAATTATGAGCAATAAATGACATTAAATAAGACGTTACACAATCATTCCTATTTAATACCAATTCTCTAACGTATTGGGTATTTAATATTGAATTTGGACTCCTTTTTGTCATCATATTCATGTCTTCAATGCCTTCTGATCTCTTGGCTTTAAATGACCTAAATAGGTATGAAGCTTGTATTATTCGAATTGCCTCTCGTGCCTATTTAGCTTTCCTTTCCCCGTATCTGTTGTCACTCGTGCCTCTTAACTGATCATCATGTTTTGACCATTTGACCAGTCCTCGTGTCATGTCATGTCACCTTCAATATAAATTCAGTTTTTTCTCAATACATATACCACCTAAGATTGTGGCGAGATGAATACAGTTTCTTCACGCTTAATCAGAAGTCTTTACGTTCGAACTCTAAGAATAAAAAGGTCTTAATAGGGAACGATTTTTTATTCAATGAATCTTATATAACATACATTTGGATTAGTCGAAGCGTCAATACAAATACTAAACACTGATTGAAAAGCACAATGAAATAATGAAAGAGAGATACAACCACCCTACCCTATGTGTTGCTTTAAGTTTATTTCAGAGCTAGGGTTATAGTGTTTGAGCCCATACCCTAGACATAGAAAAGTATAACTATATTTATTATGAGGAATTGAAAGGCATAGAGCCCTACATGTCATCCCTTTCCCAAGTAATATTCAATGTACACTCCCTCCCCATCCTTGCACATCCTTAATTAGGGGATTATTTTATTTTTATCTGATATAAATAATTCATGCACCTCCTTCTCCCGTAGATTCCTTTTTTTTTGGGGGGGGGAGGGGGGGGAGTATTTTATTTTTTCGAAGAATTTTAATAGCTCAATTGCTCAGTTATTTGAGCTTTAATTTTACCTTAATGGGGAGACTTCGATTATTCACCTTGTAATTCTTTCCCTGCCCCCAATTGTTTTTTTAAAAAAAAAAACAAAATTATTCTTTTATTTCTAATTACTAATATTTATGTAGAAAAAAGCCGTAAAAATGTAAGTGTCAGTATATATAATATGGATCACATTCACTTTAAATTTACTGCTTAAATTTGGAATTCGCCTTTGCATGATTACACCCAAAACTGAAATATATACTAGTATTAATTAAAAGAGAAAAACATTAAATAAAATATTTTGGTATTTGGTCTTTCATTCTCATCTAGCTATATTATTTAATCTTTTATATTCGTGGCAACCCTAAAATTGAAAACAAACATTAAATCAAAATTATGATGCATTCGGTCTTTCATTCTCATCTAGTATTGTTTTAATCTTTTATATTCTTGGCAATAATGTAACTGAATAAACATATCAGTTTGTATCATTTTAAAGTTTATAGATGAAACACAAAAGAATTAAGAGCTGCAACATCATGTCTATTTGTCTCCACCTATTATTGCAATTTTTTTCACGTGTTTGACACGTGCGTGTAGAATCTTTTTTTGTTGTTGTTGTTTGTATTCAAGATTTGTGCTCCATAATAATTTGGGAAAAGATTATGCAATTGAACATGCAGTGTTTAAACTGGAATTTATTTAACGTCTTACCAATACAAAAGTTACTATACTTCATATAGCAGTATTACATTTAAACAAATGCCATTAATCTTGAGCGATCTTCTTAAAGACATTTCTAATTTATTTAAGTCTAAAACCTATTAAATACCTCAATTGAAGAAAAAATGTCATGATTTTTTTTAAAGCATTAATCCTTTTATTTTATAAGGTGTTAGATTGAGCACGTAATATAAGAAATTAATAAAAGTTGTCACTCATAGTTACTTTTAGAATTGTTATTCTAAAAAAAAAAAAAGCATGCTATGATATTTTTATGACTATATATAAAAATATGTTATGAAAGATAGAATAAGAAATTTAAGATTAAAACTTTTACAATATGATAGTGTATATCATAACATACCAAAGTTGAAATATGGAAAGTATCATATATCGTTAGCCATGTAAAAAGAATATCAAGCTCACTGCCGATAAAAGTGTTGGGATATATACTATTAACCATGAGTTTGGTTTAGATATAGTATTTATTATGAAATAATTGTTTATTCAGTTTTAATAAAGTTTTAAATAGATCATATAATAGTCTGTGTCATTTGCTTATATAGTAGATGATTTAGTGTATAGAGTTTAGCTTATACACGGAAGATTAAATCATCGGTTCTTATAAGTATAAAGTTTGAGTTCACAATCTAATGATGGAATTGGACAAACCATCAGGAATGATTGTAGCACAAGATTAAATATAATTAATCTTGATTATGGGAATGGTTTAATTCCAACTTCTTGTGCTAGTACATTTTGTATGTATTGAACGGACCAGGTAGAGATAAGTATTTTATACTGACTTAATAAAATAAACTCTCTAGCCATTAAATGTACTTATACTCTTAATCTTGATATAATTATTATTAGTTGTGTATATTATTATTGTTTTGATTTATTAAAAGGCGAGATTCTTTCGTGGGTCAATATGCCTGGTAAATTGGATAATAATAATATACATTGGCGAAGTAATAGTTAGTTGATGGAATCCATGTCTCGGTTTAGAGATTGATGATATACCTTTATGAAAGCTTATAAGTTTGCATGTGTAAACCCGGCCGGTGGATTTGTATCCGACACATGAAATAAGTTAAGCGAAAGTCTAAAGGAAATAATCAATAAATTAAATCGTCAGTAATTTAATTTAATTGATTCGTATCTGAATCTTAACATGGGGAGTTAAATAAGATTTAATGGATGAATTTCGAAATTGAATAAGGAGTGTAATTACGAATTTTTAGTGGAATAATTCGTAATTAATTATGGTGGATATTAATTTCGAAAATTACAAATTAATTCCATAATTGGAAGCCTTGTTAATTAAATTCTGTGGTCCCTACTGTGCCTAAATAATAGGAAATAAAGGAATCCTTTTTCTGGTGGAAAAGAAAACCTAACAGGTTTTGGAAAAGGGTCTTAACCCTTAAAACTTGTGCTATAAATACATAAGGTTTTCCACCTAGAGGGATGAGTAGATGGTGGCTGAAATTTTCAGCCAAGTTTTCCAAGAAATTTCGCCCACACGAAATTGCTATTTTCGGGTATTATTTGGGTAACACAGTAGAAGACCGTGAAACGTTCGAGGATCACGATTGTGCGGGTGATGGAGATTCCATTGAGAAGTTATGGAACTGAAGGCTCACGTGGTAGAAGAGATATATTCACGCTTCAAGAGGTAACCCGTGAAATCCCGTTTATGCTAGTTGTCTAAATTACATGTGATTTTGATACTGGGATTGATTCCGCTACATATAATAATCTATCAAAAAGAGGGTTGTTGGATTGGTAAGCACCATTTACCTTCAATCATAAAATTGCAGGTTCGAGTGATCAAAGAAGCGAAGTAGCTCCTAGCTCGGGAGGGATTAAAAAGAACCCCACCGCCCCCGCCTCCTCCCCTCCTCGAGGAAACCAAAAGTAAAATGAAAAAAATCAAAAGATAGACTGAGAAAGAAGAAAAAGCAAAAGGATTAATCCTGAACAAAGAAGATGCATGAATGAAATTACACCGTGGGAACGCATGATATAACATATAGTCGCATTTCTTGCTTTTTCTGGCTAAATTCCTACAAAAAAATGAGCGCAAAAAGGACAAATTAGCAACAACCAAACGTAACAATTAGTATTTGGTACACAAATTCATTATTTCAAAAAGTATATCGATAGCTAGCAAAAACATGCAATGCACCGTTAAGTGAATATATTCATCAATAAAAGTTAAAGTTGATGATGATATATTCATATCCAAATGATTAAAGGTCTTAAATTTGTATTCCATTTCGTTAACAATGCATGTACAATTGTACATAGACACAATATATATAGAGCTCAAAGTTTATGTGAAGTACTATTCTGCTGCTGCTGACATTATTTTGAAATCCGAATTCTATATATATGAAAAAGCATGCATCGGCAAGTGAATGATAATATAATCTATGAAAGTTCATCCAAGCAGTATTCAGTCTTTTCAGTGCATGTACATAGACACAATGGACGGGATTCAAAGTTTACGTGAATTTACGTGGCAAACATAGTATAATTACTTGGTTCAACGGAACCGGTATTTTCGATGTAAAATATGAATAGATACGTGAAAAACATAAATACTAGATTCTGAACCTATAATCTTAAATGTGCAATAAGTTCAGTCGTAAGAACATAAATATCAAATATTTCATCGAATTTAAATCCTGGATCCACTATTAAATAAGACCAAATATTGAATAATCCAGTAACAAAGATGAATCTGCCTCTCATATACAATCATGTTAATAAAATTAAAATTGGCCCAAGTTACTCATTACATGAGACCGTAAGGTCTCATTTGGTACGAGGGATAAGTGATAATTAATCTCGATATTAAATTTGATATGAGTTTATATCACATTTGGTTGGGATAAACTCGCGATAACTAATCTCGGAATTAATTATCTCAAGATTGTAGTGTTATTTTTATCTCAATGAAAAGATGGAATAATTAATTTTTTGATAACTTGTTTCCCGACGAAACGACCCCTAAATGTTATCCAATACTACCATATAAGCAGGGGCGGCCCGATAAATTTTGTGGCCTAAAGCCAAACTTTGCGAGAGGACTTAATTTTTTAATTTTTTTAAATTGATTTGATGTCTATTTTTTTTTTAGCTTTTTTTTAGATACATAATTATTTAATCTTCTTAATATTTCTCAATTGACAATATAGGGAATCCACCTAACCTTTCTTGTGACACTGTTATTCTTAGATAAGATTTTATCAATTTTAAGTTTGAAAACTTTTTCCCGCTGAAGCAACTGTAACTTGAGTTATGAACATTATTCCATAAGCAATCTAGGCATTTGGAAAAGAATTAATTCTTTTTATTTGATTAAGTGTATCAATTAAACTATTATCTTCTAATTGTACTATTTTCCTTAATATTTTTAATTCAGAAAATAAATTTAAACCATCAATATCAAATTGATTATTATGCTTTAAGGAACATTCAAGATTAAAGCAATATTTTTTCAAATTTTCAACATCTAGTGATCTTAGTTTTTACTGTCAAATAGAAAACCAAAAATATTTTCATATGCTTCGAATTGTTCAAATCTATTTTGACGTGAAAAAATAGTCTTGTCTATTATGTATAAAAGTAATCAACTCTAAAGGACTCTTCGAAAGATTTTGGAATTTCATTATCAACATTCGCATCAAATTGTTACTTCCTATATATCACATGTTTCTTATAAAATTCGGGTTCGATATTCATTTCAAGTGCAATTTTCTTGGTAGAAATTATAGCAATTGCAAATCCTTCTTCTCTATATTTATTAGAAAGAAATAAAAAAAATTTTACTTTACAGAACTCTTTTTTAAAGTTATAAATACACTATTAGGTGTGATAAAAAATGGAGGGGGGCCTAAAACGGTTACTTTATTTGTTTTATGGAAGGGCCGCCCTGCATATAAGAAAATAATATAATCCATTCCCGCCGTTGAAGTGAGACATTCTGACTGAATTAAGTAGCCGTTGTTGCTGACAAAATGTTTTGAAATCTGAATTCATTACAATGTACCAAGCGATAGCATGCATTGTTAAGTGAATTCATCAATAAAAGTTAAAGTTGACGTTTATATAATTAAGTATGAAAGTCTATCAAAATAAATTAGGTAAGCAGTAAAGATATATATAGGTCTCGTCAGTACATGTACATAGACACAAAATTGACAATACAATTCAATGTTTACGTGAAGTACTAGTCCTTTTAGGGAGTAGCTGCTGCTTCCTTGTCAACAGCAGAATATTAATCACATTCAACAGGTGGCCTCTATTGAGGGGGCTGACAATTTGTACAACATAGATTTTTAAATATTTTTGAAAAAATTAATTTGGGTGAAGTTTGATTAAAAATTTAAAATATGTTTGGACATGAATTTTGAGGCAAGTTTTAACATGTTAAAAAGTCCTGTTTTTCCAGCTAAAAGGTCTTAAATGATCATGATTTGGCCCAAAATAAGGTCTTAAGCTATATTTGGGATTTGGAGTTTTGATTTTCAAAATCTCCCAAAAACTAGATTAATTCTATAAATAAAAATACATTTAATTTTTTTTTTTTGAAAAATAACTTCCAAAACTTATATATGGCCAAACGCCTGCTAAAATTCCTGCAAAATTAGCTTCTTTGGAATTGTTTCGTTTTCGTCGGTTTTCTTGTTTTGTTATTTTATTAATCGTGTTAGATTTGCTTGTTTGGTCTTTTAAGTAACAATAACCGTGGAGTTAGGTGAGTGACTTGGCTTAAACGGGGTGAATCCAAAATTTAAAGTTAACCTTTTTACGGTTATTATTATTGAATCATGAATCGTTATACTTTAAAATTATAAGTCTAAAATTTAATATTTATTTTTTAAAAAATATATATATTTTTTATATGACGAAAAATTATGAATTCAATTGAATAAATAATTTTACCCAATATCCTCCTTTATATAAGAGTTCTGGTTCTGAAAATGAAGAATTTTCAAGTGAAGAATGTTTTACCTCTTTTAGCGAACTTACTTGGTATTTAATCGGACTAATAAATTTCTAAACTAAGATGACTAAAGAACTACAAGCTTCGAACCAAATCTCCTCTTTCTTTTTTTTCCCTTCTTTCTTTATTTTTGAGTAATTGCAATTTGCACCCTGAATTTGAAAGAAAATGCAATCTCTTACTCCATCATCGTCGGGTGTAAATCTCAAATCGTTAACCCGGTCGAAAATTCAATCTCATCGGGTTGTTCCGAGTCGACTCGTTATAAAAAAAAAGATGATTAAAGAAAAAAGCAATAATCCTACAGTTGGTACATGAATTTAATTTCTTAGTTGACACTTGACACTTGTGAATCATGCACTCAAATAGCCGATTGAAATGAAATGGCACTCTTTTTATTGCTTTATCCATCGTTTTTTTTTTCTCTCTGTGGGGCAAATGTAACCACTTTTAAAGGGTGGAGACTGAAAAGAATTAACTAAAAAATACATTTATTTGACGAGCCTCGAAAAACTCCATTCCGTGCACTGAACTATGAGTTTGTGTGATGAGAATTTCATATCATCAAGAAAATGTAGGTGAGGATAGATAGGTTTGCTGCATTCAAAGAACTAAAAGTTAAAGGTTTTAATGAATATAACACTTTGTTAGCTAATGAATATAGAAAGCGATTCTTTCTAGTTGAAAATTCTTTTTTTCTTTAATTCTATTTTTTGTGTATATTATTTTTTTCTCTTTTTTATCATTTTAAATTCTTTAGGTGCCTCTACTTACAATTTGAGATAATTATCCATTAATTATTAGAAAACAATTACTCTTTTCTTGCTTCTTGCTTTAGGAAGATTGCTCGTTAGCTAGACCGTTTTAAATAATGTTCACGCTAGGTGCTCACCTTTTCGATTGAATCGTATCGTATCTTGTTGTTAATGGATTGATTCTTGAATCTTGTTAAGTGTAGGCAGTTAAATATTAAGAGGCAGCAAGAGAAGAATTCCTCTAAGAAGTATCATCAATGTTAATAGCATTTATCAATGGATCTCTATATTGTCTTGGTCTCACGCGTGAATTCGAACCACTGCTTTCCATATTATCTATCTATTTAAATTTTTGCATATTTCTTAAAAAAGACATTTAATAGTTTTAATCAGATGAGTATTCTTGTCTAACGTACCTTTTATTCTCATTTAAATATCCCGATTAATTAACACTCCACTAATTAAAATAATATATAATTAAAAAGATAATAATGAATGACTTTCTCTTTTTAAAACTTTAAACAAATCGTATATTTTTGGTTTTGAAAATTTGCTCTATGTTTTCTCTCACACCCTTGTCAATCAACAATGCATGTTACTCGCAATTTGATGAATCTTTCTAATTACAAATATGTCTTGTTAAGACAAGTCGACATGAAACCTGGTTTCGCCTATGACAAACAATATAATATAACAGCCTCTCCATGCCGATATTACCGACAAACGTTATTAAATTTTTTTCGTGAACCATGCAACATTTTATTAAAAACAATTAAAACTCACATGAAGCTAACAAAAAGGATGTGTTTCAAAAATGAAAGTGAATAAATGTATGGTTGATTAATTAAATATACAAATAAACCAAAGACTTGCCAAAATAGAAAGTAAAGATGGGACCCATTGATTGAAAAGAAGAAAAGGACCAGAGGAATAAAGATAAAGGTTAGAATGTATCAGAAGTTTTTTAAACTTGTGGTTTAGACAAATTTGGGTCTATTTGTCTTTCTTTGAGACATGCAGTGGATTTACCCAATTAATTGATTTTGTCTACACAATTAATAGCAAATACATTGTACATTTGCATTAACACCCCCACCCTTTTCTAAGTTGTCCAGCCGAGAGCTTTTACTTTTACACACTTTGTTTCGAAGGCCAATCTAAAATTTTTACCTTTCAATTTCTATGTCTGATGGTACACAAATATTTATATAATCAAATTATTTAAAAGAAAAACAGAATAATTATATTTAATAATACTTCTCCTTTTCATTTTAGTTATCACTCTTTCTTTTGGACCTCATAAGAAAATATTAATTAAAATGATACTTTTGTTAAATTACCTTTATTTATTCTTGGATTTCAGTTTAACACTACTTTTTGATGGAAACCAAGCTTGAGGAATTGTTAAAAATATTTCTGTTTCTATATCTATTCATCTAGATGTTCCAAAGAAAAATTGGGAAAAGAAGGTTAGTAGGAAAGGAAATACCCGTTACAGAGGCAAATTCATGATTTAAAGTTAATAAGTTTTTATAACGATTTTAAATTAATAGACATAATAACTAAATTTATAATCAAATATTTATAGATATTTAATGAATATTTTGATACACATATATAAGATTTGAGTAAATATTATTGAGTTTTCGTGAACTCTACGCTGTAAGTCCTTCTCTCAGTATAAACGATCTATATGTTAATTACTCTAAACATCCCCGCCGGAAACAAGCAAAATATTAAGTGGCCGCTTGGTTTGAAGACAAGTTATGATGGGATTAATTATCTTGGTATTGTTAAGTTTGGCAGAAATCTTTTGTCCCATATCGGTGGGAAAAGAATGGTTGGGGGGATTTTCCCCCTATAAAAGAAGGCTTAATGTTTAGGATTTAAATACACCTCTCATTTGCCTTCTTATCTGTTTAAGGCATTTGTATTTCTCTCTTTAGTATTATTTCACTTGTATTTTTGGAGTGAAATAAAATATTGGTTGTGTCCGAGAAGTAGGCAAAATTAGTCGAACCTCGTAAATTCTGGTGTTCCCTTTATTGTTGCTTTATTGTCTTATTTATTATTTGGTGGCTGTCATAATTTTTGGTATTGTAGTTGTGACTTATTCACACTATATACATTTGGCTTCCACAACAATTGGTATCAGAGCCAAGGTACTGTCTAAGTATGCTCTGTGGTTGCAGCATAGTCTGATCTTCCACATCAGAAAAGATTTATCTTGGTAACTGAGTCAAGGTTCTGTCTGAGTATGCTCTGTGGTTGCAGCTTAGTCTGATCTTCTACATCAGAAAGGAATAATCTTGATTTGTGTCATCAGCTATTAAATAATATTTGTGTCAAATATGGGAGACAATAAACAAGAAGAATCTACATCAAGTGTCAACAATACGTCATCATTGGCATCTTCGCTTATGACAAGAATTGTGTCAAATGCGAAATTTGCGGTAGAAATTTTTGACGGGTCCGGGCATTTTGGGATGTGGCAAGGCGAGGTTCTAGATGTCCTTTTTCAACAAGGGCTAGATCTAGCCATTGAAGAAAAGAAACCAGATGTTATTGGAGAAGAAGATTGGAAGATTCTCAACCGTCGTCTTCCATTTGAGAAAAATTCTCAGCACTTCATCTTTGTTTTTCATTGTATACACCCACACTCTTCGAGAAAAATCATCAACAAAGGTTACAAAATAGTGCTTCCCACCCAATGAAGGTGTTTTGGAAGGACCCCAAACATCAGAGTGTACATAATCCAAAATGCCTTTAGTATTATGGATCGCTGTACCAAATTTAACCCTTGTCTGTTTCCCTTTAACACAATGCTCACAAAACTCCAAGTTGCAAGCCTTTACTCCTTTTAACAATCCTTGATCTGATAGAGTATTCAAGGATTTTCCTCCAGCATGTCCCAAGCGCATGTGTCATAGCTTGGTTGCTTCTGCCTCTTTGTCGTTACTGGATGTCACTGTCGCTGTCCCAATAACTGTACTGCCATGATAGCGGTACATATTATTATTCTTCCGATTAGCCTTCATTACCACTAGTGCACCGGAGCATACTCTCATCACTCCATTTTCTGCAATGATTTTGAACCCTTTTGATTCCAGGGCTCCCACAGAGATGAGATTCTTCTTCAAATCCGGTACATATCGAACATCTGTTAATGTTCTGATCATTCCATCATGGTTCCTTAATCGTATTGAACCAATGCCATATGAGGTAAGAGGGCTGTTATCCGCTGTGTGGATGACTCCATATTCTCCTTCTTGAAATTCCACAAACCAGTCCCTGTTGGGACACATATGATGGCTACAAGCCGAGTCCATCAACCATATGTCTGATGATGTTGATGACTCTGTTGTAACTAATGAGAAGTCTGAATCATCACAATCAACTACATTTGAATCCATAATGGCCTTTCCATTATTATATTTGGCCTTATTCTTCAACTTCGGACAGTCTTTCTTCCAGTGCCATTTTTCTCGACAAAAGGCACATTCATCTTTGTTGGGTCTGGATTTTGACTTGGATCTTCCCTTCTTTGTCCTCGTTTGATGGTATCAGAGCATTAAAGAAACCAGAGAGCAGAAATATTTATACACAAAGGAAACTTCTGCAAGTAAATTATGGAAAGCACTGGAGGATAAATTTTTGAAGAAAAACAATCAAAATAAATTGTACATGAAGAAGAGACTGTTTCACTTCACCTATGTTCCTGGTACCACGATGAATGAACATATCACCAGTTTCAATAAGTTGGTCACAGATTTGCAAAATATGGATACAACTTATGATGATGGTGACTTGGCCTTAATGTTGTTGGCGTCACTTCCTGATGAGTACGAGCACCTTGAAACTACTCTACTCCATGTAAATGACGAAGTTTCTCTCAGAGAAGTTTGTTCGACTTTGTACAGCTATGAACAAAGAAAGCGAGAAAAACAGAAGGGCGGAGAAGGAGAAGCACTATTTGTGAGGGGTCGTCCTCAAAAATAGTGCTTGAACAAAGAAGGGAAGATCCAAGTCAAAATCCAGACCCAACAAAGATGAATGTGCCTTTTGTCGAGAAAAATGGCACTGGAATAAAAACTGTCCGAAGTTGAAGAATAAGGCCAAATATAATAATGGAAAGGCCATTATGGATTCAAATGTAGCTGATTGTGATGATTCAGACTTCTCATTAGTTACAATAGAGTCATCAACATCATCAGACATATGGTTGATGGACTCGGCTTGTAGCCATCATATGTGTCCCAACAGGGACTGGTTTGTGGAATTTCAAGAAGGAGAATATGGAGTCATCCACACAGCGGATAACAGCCCTCTTACCTCATATGACATTGGTTCAATACGATTAAGGAACCATGATGGAATGATCAGAAACATTAACAGATGTTCGATATGTACCGGATTTGAAGAAGAATCTCATCTCTGTGGGAGCCCTGGAATCAAAAGGGTTCAAAATCATTGCAGAAAATGGAGTGATGAGAGTATGCTCCGGTGCACTAGTGGTAATGAAGGCTAATCAGAAGAATAATAATATGTACCGCTATCGTGGCAGTACAGTTATTGGGATAGCGACAGTGACATCCAGTGACGACAAAGAGGCAGAAGCAACCAAGCAATGACACATGCGCTTGGGACATGCTGGAGGAAAATCCTTGAAAACTCTATCAGATCAAGGATTGTTAAAAGGAGTAAAGGCTTGCAACTTGGAGTTTTGTGAGCATTGTGTTAAAGGAAAACAGACAAGGGTTAAATTTGGTACAACGATCCATAATACTAAAGGCATTTTGGATTATGTACACTCTGATGTTTGGGGTCCTTCCAAAACACCTTCATTGGGTGGGAAGCACTATTTTGTAACCTTTGTTGATGATTTTTCTAGAAGAGTGTGGGTGTATACAATGAAAAACAAAGATGAAGTGCTGGGAATTTTTCTTAAATGGAAGACGATGGTGGAGAATCAAACAGGCAAGAGGATCAAGTGTATTCGCACAGACAATGGAGGTGAATACAAAAATGATCATTTCAATAAGGTCTATCAAAATGATGGCATCGTCCGACACTTAACTGTCAGACATACACCACAACAGAATGGAGTGGCTGAACGTATGAACCGGACCTTGCTGGAGAAGGTACGGTGTATGTTGTCCAATGCTGGCTTGGGCAAAGAATTTTGGGCTGAGACAGTTACATATGCATGCCACCTCATTAATCGCTTACCATCTGCTGCTATTGATGGCAAGACACCATTTGAAAAATGGTATGGAAAACCTGTTGTAGATTATAACTCTTTGCACGTGTTTGGCTCAACTGCATATTATCATGTGACGGAGTCAAAATTGGATCCAAGGGCAAAGAAGACTATTTTTATGGGAATTACTTCTGGAGTCAAAGGATATCGCTTATGGTGTCCTATGACAAAGAAAGTAATATTCAGCAGGGATGTTACCTTTGATGAATCTGCTATGGTAAATAAGGTAACAGAAGATACCAAACAAAATGAAGGTGCTTCTAAGCAGGTGGAGTTTGAGGGAAAATTTATTTTTCCTACACAAAAAGCAGAGGAGGAAACAAATGAAGATTACCCTCTGGAAGAAGAGCCAGTAGAGGAGATTCCAACTCAGGAACCTCAACAACAACTTGAATCAATAGCAACCAGCAGGCCAAAAAGAACAATAACGAAACCTGTTCGTCTCATAGAGACGGTTGCTTGTGCAACCTCAATTGTAGCTGATGATGTTCCTACCACTTATAAAGATGTTGTCCAAAGTTCAGAAGAAGATAAGTGGAGGATTGCCATGAATGATGAAATACAGTCCCTTCATCAGAATCATACATGGAGATTGGCCAATCTCCCGAAGGGAAAGAAAGCAATTGGGTGCAAATGGGTATTTGCAAAGAAGGAAGGATTTCCTAACCAAGTAGATGTTCGCTACAAAGCAAGATTGGTGGCCAAAGGATATGCTCAAAAGGAGGGAATTGATTACAATGAAGTGTTTTCTCCAGTTGTAAAACATTCCTCCATTAGAATTATGTTGGCTTTGGTAGCACAATTGGATTTGGAACTAGTTCAGATGGATGTAAAAACTGCGTTTTTACATGGAAACTTGGAGGAGGAAATCTACATGACTCAGCCAGAAGGATTCAAAGTTGCTGGAAAAGAAAATATGGTGTGCAAACTTGAAAAATTGTTGTACGGATTGAAACAATCTTCTAGACAATGGTACAAGCGATTTGACGAGTTTATGTTGCGGCAAGGGTACAAGAGAAGCAAATACGATCATTGTGTGTATTTGCACAAGCTTAAAGATGGTTCCTTTGTATATATTCTCCTATATGTTGATGATATGTTGATAGCTTCCAAGAATTCAGAAGAAATTGATAAGTTGAAGATTCAACTGAAGAAGGAGTTCGAGATGAAGGATCTGGGTGATGCAAAGAAAATTCTTGGCATGGAGATAATTAGAGATAGACGTTCAAAGAAACTCTGTTTATCTCAGAAAGAATATTTGAAGAGAGTACTACAACGTTTTGGCATAGATGACAAGACTAAGCCAGTTAGTACTCCACTTGCTCCCCATTTTAAGCTAAGTACTACTATGTCGCCAATGGATGAAGCTGAACGAGAGTATATGTCAAAGGTACCATACGCAAATGTTGTTGGTAGCTTGATGTATGCAATGGTTTGCACAAGGCCTGACATTTCACAAGTTGTTGGAGTTATTAGCAGATATATGCACAATCCAGGGAAGGAGCATTGGCAAGCTGTGAAGTGGATTCTACGGTATATTCATAATACTGTAGATGTCGGGTTAGTTTTTGAGCAGGAAGACAATCAGTCTGTAGTTGGATATTGTGACTCAGATTTTGCGGGTGATCTGGACAAACGAAGATCAACTACTGGTTATGTGTTTACTTTTGCAAAGGCACCAGTTAGTTGGAAGTCTACTTTGCAGTCAACAATTGCTTTGTCTACAACAGAGGCAGAGTACATGGCTATTACAGAGGCTGTGAAGGAGGCAATTTGGCTTCAAGGATTGCTAAAGGAGCTTGGTGTTGAACAAAAAGGTATCACAATTTTTTGTGATAGTCAAAGTGCTATTCAATTAGCGAAGAACCAAGTTTATCATGCAAGGACGAAGCATATTGATGTTCGGTATCATTTCGTACGAGAAATCATAGAAGAAGGAGGAGTCACAGTGAAGAAAATTCATACTACGGAGAATCCTGCTGATATGCTAACTAAGGTGGTGACTGCGATCAAGTTTCAACATTGTTTGGATTTGATCAACATTGTTGAACACTAAAGATTGAAGATGAAGACACAACCAAAATTTGTTATTGAGAGAAAATTGAAGATGTGGAATTTTGCCAAGGTGAAGATTTGTTAAGTTTGGCAGAAATCTTTTGTCCCACATCGGTGGGAAAAGAATGGTTGGGGGGATTTCCCCCCTATAAAAGAAGGCTTAATGTTTAGGATTTAAATACACCTCTCATTTGTCTTCTTATCTGTTTAAGGCATTTGTATTTCTCTCTTTAGTATTATTTCACTTGTATTTTTGGAGTGAAATAAAATATTGGTTGTGTCCGAGGAGTAGGCAAAATTAGCCGAACCTCGTAAATTCTGGTATTCCCTTTATTGTTGCTTTATTGTCTTATTTATTATTTGGTGGCTGTCATAATTTTTGGTATAGTAGTTGTGACTTATTCACACTATATACATTTGGCTTCCACAACAGGTATTATTTTTTATTGATTGTTTGGTATGTTATATCAATTTTGAGATTGTCAATTTTACTGCTTTATCCTGACTCCTGAGATAACTTATCTTGGGATTACTATTCCACCATTTGGCAAGTATAAGTTATCCCAGTCCTATTTTTTAACTTATCCCAGAATTAATAACCAAACAAAAAATAAGGCGTTACCAGATTTTTATTCCAGGATCATTTTTATTTATCCACCGTACCAAACAACTCTTAAGTTATTAAACGAGGGGATAAATAAGGCATAAAAAAGTCAAGAGGAAAGAAATTTTGGGATATCATAGACACAGACAAGATACACAGGTTGACTATTGTTGATGAAATGTTGTCACTTGTGCTGAAGAAGAAGAAGAATCAACAAAACTTCTAACCAATTGCTAAAATTAGATTCACTTAACTGAGACATGTATGTATTATTATGTCATTAACTCTGACATTCATTATTCATTCACACAACTACTCTCCTTTTCTTTACCTTTTGGTGGAGACAGTGCACTGTATTTATCTCCCTTTTTTCAATTCAAAGTTTTCATAACAATAGCAACCATGAATGTTTAATTTTTTAAGTATTTATTTTTAAGAAAAGGAAAACAAGTACGGATAAATAATTACTCTCTCCGTTCAATTTTACTTGTCTGCTTTGGATTTTTTAAGTATTTATTTTTAAGTCTTATTCTCTCTTGATTTAGTATAGTGGACAAGTAAAAGTAAAAGTGTATTTTTAGTATAGTAGACAAGTAAAAGTAAACGGAGGGAATATCTCATAACTCCACTTACTAAAAATAGAATTTACAACTGATTGATTCGAATGTTACAATTCAGAAATTTAACTTATATTCTGCTAGTTATTTGATTTTGTTTTGGTCACGTTCAAATAAATAAGTACTTATCATCACGAGGGAGCATTAATTAGATTGCGGATTCGGATTTAAGCTTTATGAGTTTGAATTCGAACGTCTATCACATTACGTTAGTTGATTCGAAATTTTGTTGTTTGTACTTATTTGGTGAAGTTTTTAACACGTATAGAGAGATATTTAAGCCAAATTTAGTTAGTTCAAAATTCAAAAGAAGTTGATGAACTCATATTGTATTCACTAGATTCGCCCCTGGCATCATTTCATGTTACACAGAGCTAAATTCTTGAGAATGACTAGCTTAGGCTACTAGAAAACAAATTACGGATCTCTTTTATTTTATTTTTTGTGTCTAATTATTCGATGTCAGACACACGTTTTGATATCTTGATTAATTTAGATTCGTATCGAATAGGCCTATTAAAGGAGGAAGTGCTCAATATCATGATTTTTTATTGTATTTTCGAGATCAAATCTGAGGCATCTAGTTAATTAAGGATGAAGAGATCTTTTATTCATCCCACCACAACCCGATGATGGAATAAATCTCTTTATTTTATGCTGATATATTCTTGTCTAACTTTTTCTATAATTTTATGTTACGATAAGACGCGTTAACACCTAAATGAGAGATGAACAAAGCAAAAAATCCAAATGGACCAAGCAAAGAAATGAAAAGTTTCAGTAGACTTTGAGTATGGCTTTTTTTTTTTTTTTAAATCTAATATTGATAACTCTAGGTAGGGGTGTACAAAAGAAACTGACAAACCGCACCAATCCGATAATTCGAGTCAAACCGAGAAAAAAACCCCGAATATGGTTTGGTTTGATTTGGTTTGGTGTTGGAAAAAAAAACTCAACCATAATTGGTTTGGTTTGGTTTTAACTAAAGAAAGTCAAATCGAAACAAACCAACCCGACATTACATATATAGAAATTTTAGATATATTTAATATATAAATTTACTTGTGGATGTAATTTATAAATATTTCTTAAAAATTTTCATAATTTTATCTTTTAAGGTATTATTTCAAGGTAGGACTTAGAACTTTTGAATGTTCCAATAAGTTTTATAGCTATTAATAGTAGTAAATTAAATAATGCTAACAAAAGAGATTTAATTCAATATTACGAATGAGAATGTATTGCATATTTATTTTTTATTTTCCAATAATTTAGATAAAAATGCATAACCTATTTTTATTTTTTCTTTAGCGTTTAGTCATGTAATTAATACTCCCTTATTAGTCTACTTATTTTAGCATGACTTAGTACTTTTAGATTATGCTTATTTTTATTATGACTTTTTAATTAGCAATATTCATATTACATAATTTTATTGTCTTTATTGTAGAATATTTTAGGATAATGCCATGACACATCTCATATTTTGTATTATTTTCTTGGAAAATACTTTATATAGTTGTATCTTACTAGGATTAAAGAAATATTTTGAGCACAATTTATATATTTTTATTATGACTTTTTAATTAGCAATATTCATATTACATAATTTTATTGTCTTTATTGTAGAATATTTTAGGATAATGCCATGACACATCTCATATTTTGTATTATTTTCTTGGAAAATACTTTATATAGTTGTATCTTACTAGGATTAAAGAAATATTTTGAGCACAATTTATATGTTTTGTTTTACGAAGATATTACCGGAAAAAGCCCGAATAATCCGAAAACCCGAGAAAATCCGAGAGTGAAAACCCCAAGTTTTATTGGTTTGGTTTGGTCTTTAGATTTAATAATCGGACACAATTAATTTGATTTGGTAATTATAAAATCCGAACCAATCCGACCTATGTACACCCTAACTCTAGGGTTTGTCAATTAAAGTTTGGTCAGAAAATATATAGCCAAGTTGCAGTAGCTTTTCGTTTTAAATTACAAGTAACATATTCAGGTTCAGTGTACTGCAAAATACAAGCTGTTTTTCCTCATATCGAGACTCTGGAAAAAGGCATGTTGTTCTTCTACACAACTAGGAGTACACAACTAGTCCGTACTTGTTCAAACAATCAACAATATAGTTGTTGTAATTATGTGTGACTTATTACAATGTTTCTGATTCTGCAACTTGTTCACACATTTTCTTTATTCACGTAGAATGACCTAGTATTACTTGTTTCTTTTACTTTTATATATTGGTTTTTGGATTATATATGATACGACTCAGTTACAGATGCACGAACGATGTTTAGTAGGATTTATAAGAATAGTACCGAATATGATATATAGGTTGAGAAATACTATCAAACAAAGATATAATATTACTAAAATTAATATATGTATTATTTTTCCTAATACGTCCTACCAAACAACCCCTTATAAAATGTAAATCCTCCACAAATATTAGTTTGAATATCAATTTTTTAAATTTTCATCTGGTGTCCAATCCGTATTGGGCCCGACTCAATCTAGTTTCGCACCATAAAGTCCCATATTGGGGGATAAAATACTTTCTAACAAACGCAAGTTCATATCCAGAACTTAAACCCCAAACATCTGATTAAGGATAAAGGAGTACTTACTGCTCTACCCATAACTTTTGTTGGTAACATTTTCATTTTATAAGGGTGTTTAGTTTGAAAAATAAGTGGCATATCGATAACTAAGTATGTTATAATATAATAACTAAAACTAAAGCCAAATTAAAACTACAATTACAAAAGTTCCTACATGATTTCGTGAAAACCAAGAATAAAGTAACCATTTTTTTCACCACTTGAAAAACGTATTTTGAAACATGGATCAATCAAAAACTTCAAAACCAGAAATTACAAAAAATAAAATTTTATATATATAAAAAAAAAAAACTGTGAAGAATGTCTATTGCTAAAATTAGAGATGAGCTTGATTTTCAAGCCATATTTAGAGGGAAAAATGATTTTGATCATATTTTAGGTGGTGTGATGTCCATTTGACCTACTTTACAAATTACAGGTGTCATTAGGCTTACTTGATCTAAACTTAAAACTTAAGATAGAACAAATTAAAGCCGCAAGTATTAATTATGAGAAAGTTAGTATTTGGATAGTGGCGGATCTAAGCACAATTTATGGGTTTACGGAACCGGTAATTTTTGTGCAAAATTTGTATATACATTAAAAAATTTATTAAATATCTATAGATATTAGATTGTATATTCAATTATTAATATTTTGTATTAATTTGAGATCGTTATAAGAACTCAAAAAAATTTCTGAATTCGCCTATATATTTAAATGTATTCTAAGATCCGATAAATCCAAAAACTGAGATGTAAATGCCACATAAATTTGTTATGAAAAAGTAAATTTGGATGTATATTAAGATCCAACAAATTAAGGATCGATTTTGTATGCAAAATCAAAGATGTCTCAACGACAATCATCTCCTAAAATTATTATTTAGTTGGGCATTAAGATGAAAACTAATTTTCTGAACTCGATTTCTGCAATAAATAATTGTTAGTGTGAAAGAAATACATCTTGAAGCATTCAAAATGGAGCAAGTTTCATCCTTCTAGACTTTGTTAAAAAACTAGCAGGCCTATTCACGTTCAAGTCACATGACTCCAAAAAATCTCCAATTCTCCTATATTAATATAATTTAAACACAATTAAAACCTTCCTAAATTTCATTTTTCAAATTAAATATAACGTAAATGTTCAAAGATTAATTTTCAATGATCTTACTTTAGATAATTAATTTTTTTGAGTACTAAGATGTGAGTCAATACAAAGCTAACAAGCGGGAACCATGATCTAGACACAGTAGAATCAATTGAGTTAACAAATCTAATGTGGGTACAAGTATTTTTTCCCTTTTATTTTTGAATTTGGCACTATTTAAATAAAATAATAACTTACAATAAGTTTTTTTTCCTTAAACACTACGAGAGTTGGTAATTTGACTGCCGTAACTATGACGGAATATTTTCGAGATGTTAATGAACAAGAAGTACTTCCATTATGACAATATCTTTCGTTTCGTCCAAGTAGGATCCGAAGCAGGCTTTATTTGGTAGAATGCCTTCCTAATTTGATAGCCATATTAAGATTTGATAGTCAACGGTCACAAAAAAATGATAACAACAAGTCATTTGTAAAAAATTATGAAAATTACAGAAGTATATCAAAATGACTAATTTAGAAAAATAATGAATTTCATTTCAAATTTCACTTCTATAAATCAAATCTAGGGTACATCTAGAAGAATTTCGATTTCTTGAGTTCCATTTATCAATTTTCATCTTCTAGTATGAAAAGTAAGTTGATTAGAGAAAGGCAAGAAAAAACATAGAAAAAGAACACGATTAGTCGGTATGAGTTCTATCTTCTACTATGACAACTAAATCTATTATAGAAAAGCAAGGAAAAAGATCGAAGTAAAATATGTTTAATCGGTATGATTAAAAACAATAATTGTCGTTGTAATTTGTATTCATTTAAAGTCAGACAAGTCAACAGATATTGAGAAAATATAATATAGGACTATTAGTAAAATATCAATGATATTAATATAGTTTGAAAAACAATTAAGATCATTAATTTCATATATATCCTCAAGAATTACTTTTTTGTAATCTTACTCGAATTAATTAATTTGTATAAATATATTAAGATTCATTAGTCAACGGTCGCCCAAAAAATTATAAGAGCAAGTTATTAGTAAAAATTTATGAAAATCACGAAAGTAATATATTTGATTAATTTAGAAAAATAATTAAATTCTATCTCAAATTTCAAATCCATAAATCAATCTCGTGTACATTCTCCAGGATTACATTTCATTTCTTGAGTTTTAAACAGTTAGCGGTCACCAGAAAATAATATTATAATAAATTATTAGTCAAAAATCGCAAAAATTACGGAAGTAATATCTTTATCAAAATAATATTATAATAAATCGTTTTTCCTATTTTTGAGTTCCAAACGCTCGCCGTAAAAGATAATAACAATAAGTTATTAGTCAAAAATTGCGAAAAACATGAATATACTATCTTTATCAGAATGACTAATTTAGAAAAATAATAAATTTATCACAAATTCCATTCTCCAAATCAAATCTAGTGTAAATCCTCAAGAACTACAATTCTATTATAAATATATTATATTATGGATGTTCATTTAGTACTCCGTTGTAAATAAGCTTCCTGAATAAGCTTATCCATATGGGACTCTACCGTAAATATGTTTATCTATTTAGTACTATATTGGAAATAAGCTTCCTGAAGAAGCTTATCACTTCGGTACCCGGTTATGGATAAACATTACCCCCAGTATAAGTTTATCCATACCGGGTATAATAGGCTTATCTTTTCAGTACCCAGTTATGGATAAACATTACCCCCGGTAAAAGATTATCCATACCGGGTATAATAAGCTTATCCATTCAGTACTCCGTTATGGATAAATATTGCTCTCAGTAGAAGATTATCCATATCTGGTATAGCAGCAGCTTACACAGCAGCTTGTAGCAGCTTACACAGCAGCTTGTAGCAGCTTGTAGCAGCTTACACAGCAGCTTGTAGTAGCAGCTTACACAACAGCTTATAGTAGCTTACACTGCAGCTTGTAGTAGCAGCTTACGGAGCAGCTTCCTTTCTTCTATAAATAGAAGAGATTTCAGTTCATTATGTACATCAGTTTGAATTCGAATAATATATCAGTTTCTCTATATACTTGTCTTTACTTTATAGTCTTTATTTTATAACACGTTATCAGCACGAAACTCTACCATCTCGAGCAAATATTTTGAAAGTATCTGAGGTAAGAACTTTCTTTTCCTAAATAATGTCAAATTTTTCTAAACTTGAATTTGTAGCCCTGGATATATCGGGCAAAAGCTACATGTCTTGGGTACTTGATGCTGAAATTCATCTTGATGCGATGGGTCTGGCAGACACCATCAAGGATAAAAACCAGGCATCAAACCAATATCGTGCCAAAGCAATGATATTCCTACGCCATCACCTTGATGAGAGCCTGAAAATGGAATATCTCACTATTAAAGATCCAGTCATACTATGGAATAATTTGAAAGATAGATATGACCACCTGAAGATGGTCGTTCTTCCACAGGCACGTTATGATTGGACTCATCTAAGGCTACAAGATTTTAAATCTATCAGTGAGAATAATTCTGCTATGTTCAGAATTATTTCCCAATTAAAATTATGTGGTGATAATATTACTGATCATGATATGTTGGAGAAAACTTTCACCACTTTTCATGCCTCGAATATGCTCCTGCAGCAGCAATATCGAGAGATGGGATTTAAAAAGCATTCTGAACTTATCTCACATCTTCTTATAGCAGAGCAACATAATGGACTATTAATGAAAAATCATGAAAGCCGACCTATTGGTTCTTGTCCATTCCCTGAAGTGAATGAGACGAACTTCCACCAAGCTAAACGTGGAAGAGGTCATGGCCCCAGTCGTGGTCATGGCCGTGGTCGGGGAAGAAACCCCAATCATGGTAATAATAATGCACCAAAGAAGCCTCCTCACCACCATCAGCGGAAAAGGAAGGAACAAAAGCATGAAGCGGTGCAAGCGCCAAATGCAGAAAATGCATGCTATAGATGTGGAGGAAAAGGGCACTGGTCACGTACTTGTCGTACGCCAAAGCATCTGGTTGAGCTTTATCAAGCCTCCCTGAAGAAGACAGAGAAAAATGCTGAAGCAAATTTTATTTCTGAAGATAATTTAGACTTCATGCATTTGGATGTAGCCGATTACTTTGCACTCTCAGAAGGAGAAATAAGTCATGTAATCGGTAGTGAATCTGTAGAAATGTAAATATTTTAATTTGTGTTGTTTGTAATAAATAGTATGGTTATGTAATTATTGTACATAAATAAAAGTTATGTTTTGATAATGATATTTACTATAATATATTTTATTTATGTTATTTTGAAGAATATGGATAACCCTCAAATTATGTTTGGATCAAAGACAAATCATGAAGATATGTGTGTTATTGATAGTGGAACAACGCATGCCATATTCAACGATCATAAATACTTTTCTTATTTGCATAAGGAAAAAGCAAATGTTTCAACAATTTCTGGTAATATAAGTTTGATTGAAGGCTCCGGAAGAGCCATAATATTTCTGTCTAAGGGAACAAAACTTATTATAAACAATGCATTGTTCTCCTCCAAGTCCCGAAGAAACTTGTTGAGTTTTATAGATATCCGTCGAAATGGGTATCATGTAGAGACAATAGATGAAATGAACAGGGAATATCTTTGTATTACAAAGAATATTTCTGGCCAGAAATGCATTGTAGAAAAGTTACCAACTTTATCTTCTGGCTTATACTATTCAAAAATTAGTACAATTGAAGCACACTCTATCGTAAACCAGAAGTTTACGGATTCAAATACTTTTGTGCTTTGGCATGGCCGTTTGGGCCATCCCGGATCAATAATGATGAGACGAATTACTGAAAATTCGAGTGGGCATCCATTAAAGAACCTGAAGATTCTTACAAATGACGAATTTTCTTGTGATGCTTGTTATCAAGGAAAAATGATCACTAGACCATCACCAATGAAGGTTGATATTGAATCCCCTGCCTTTTTAGAGCGTATACATGGGGATATATGTGGACCTATTCACCCACCAAGTGGGTTGTTTAGATATTTTATGGTCCTAATAGATGCATCTTCAAGATGGTCTCATGTGTGTCTACTATCATCTCGCAACCTGGCGTTTGCAAAGCTATTAGCCCAAATAATTCGATTAAGGGCACAATTCCCAGATTATCCTATAAAGGCTATTCGCCTTGATAATGCTGGAGAATTCTCATCTCAAGCTTTTGATGATTATTGTTTATCCGTTGGGATAAAAGTTGAACATCCTGTAGCTTATGTTCATACTCAAAATGGCCTTGCAGAGTCATTTATTAAACGCTTGCAATTGATAGCAAGACCACTACTTATGAAAACAAAATTGCCCACTACTGTTTGGGGCCATGCTATCTTGCATGCAACATCACTTATCCGTCTTAGACCGACACATTATAATAAATATTCTCCGTCACAATTAGTTTTTGGTCATGAACCAAATATTGTCCATCTACGAATTTTCGGATGTGCTGTATATGTGTCAGTAGCACCACCACAACGTAGTAAGATGGGACCACAGAGAAGGATAAGAATATATGTTGGGTTTGAATCACCCTCTATTATTCGCTATCTTGAACCATTGACAGGAGATTTATTTACTGCTCGATTTGCAGATTGTCGGTTTGATGAAACAAATTTCCCACAATTAGGGGGAGAGAAAAAGGAAATCAAAAGAGAAATTGTGTGGAAAGTTTCATCATTATCTCACTTTGATCCCCGTACCCCTATATGTAATCAGGAGGTCCAGAAGATCATCCATTTACAGAATATAGCAAATCAAATGCCAGACGCATTTACTGATTTGAAAAGGATAACTAAGTCACATATCCCAGCAGAGAATGTGCCTATCCGAATTGATGTCCCAATGGAACCATCTACTAGCATGAGAGCTAGTGAACCTAAAGCACGCCTGAAGCGTGGTAGGCCTTTGGGTTCTAAGGATCGAAATCCTCGAAAAAGAAAATCGACAAATGATCAAAACGATACTATGAAGGGATCCCCTGAAGAGACCCAAAATCTGATTAGTTCTGAGATTCCTGAAGAAATCAATGAACCTGAAGCTCATGTGAGTGAGGAACTTTTAATAAGTTCGAACGGTGATGGGATTAATTTAAATCGATTTGAAATAGTGGTGGATAACATTTTTGCATATAATGTTGCACTTAATATTATGCAAGATACTGAGGATCTTGAACCTCGATCTGTCGAAGAATGTCGACAAAGATCTGATTGGACAAAATGGCAAGAGGCAATTCAATCGGAATTGAAGTCACTTGCTAAAAGAGAGGTCTTTGGACCAGTAGTCCAAACACCTGCTGGTATAAAACCAGTTGGTCATAAATGGGTTTTTGTGCGAAAAAGGAATGATAAAAATGAAGTTGAAAGATACAAAGCTCGCCTTGTTGCACAAGGATTCTCACAACGACCTGGAGTCGATTTTGATGAAACATATTCACCTGTTATGGATGCCATAACATTTC
The DNA here is from genome assembly GCF_000715075.1 of Nicotiana tabacum. Lineage (NCBI taxonomy): Eukaryota > Viridiplantae > Streptophyta > Magnoliopsida > Solanales > Solanaceae > Nicotiana > Nicotiana tabacum. The sequence continues at coordinate 23,598,994 of NC_134097.1, read as the reverse complement.
GATATCTCATCAGTTTAGCACTACATGAAAAGCTTGAAATACATCTAATGGATGTAGTTACAGCTTATCTGTACGGTTCACTTGATAATGAAATTTATATGAAAATTCCTGAAGGATTTAAAATGCCTGAAGCAAAATCTCAGGAAATGTATTCAATCAGATTACAAAGATCTTTGTACGGTTTAAAGCAATCTGGGCGCATGTGGTATAATCGCCTTAGTGAATATTTGCTGAAAGAAGGTTACATAAATGATGTTATTTTCCATGTATTTTTATAAAGAAAATGGCATCAGAATTTGTTATACTTGCTGTTTATGTTGATGACATAAATCTTGTTGGAACTCCAGAAGAGCTCCAAAAGGCAATTGAATATCTTAAGAAAGAATTTGAGATGAAAGATCTTGGAAAGACAAAACTTTGTCTTGGTCTGCAAATTGAACATTTAGCAGATGAGATCTTTATCCATCAATCTGCCTATACAGAAAGGGTCTTAAAACGCTTTTACATGGACAAAGCGCACCCATTGAGTACACCAATGGTTGTTCGATCACTTGAAGTGAATAAGGATTTGTTCCGACCTCCAGAAGAGGACGAGGAACTCCTTGGTCCCGAAGTACCCTATCTCAGTGCAATTGGTGCACTAATGTATCTTGCTAATGCTACAAGGCCTGACATAGCATTCTCTGTTAATTTACTAGCAAGATATAGTTCTTCTCCTACACAGAGACATTGGAACGGGATTAAGCATATATTGTGATATTTAAAGGGAACTCTTGATATGGGTTTGTTTTATGCTAACAAAGATAGTGCAGACCTTGTTGGTTATGCAGATGCAGGTTATTTATCTGATCCCCATAAAGCTCGATCTCAAACCGGCTACGTATTTACATATGGAGGTACTATCATATCATGGCGCTCCACAAAGCAATCTATTGTTGTTACTTCTTCAAATCACGCTGAGATAATAGCTATTCATGAAGCAAGTAGGGAATGCGTATGGTTGAGATCAATAATTCATTTTATTCGAGAAAAATGTGGTTTGGAATGTGAGAAAAGACCCACAATTTTATACGAAGACAATGCTGCATGCATAGCCCAATTGAAGGGAGGATTTATAAAAGGAGATAGAACGAAGCACATTTCACCAAAATTATTCTACACACACGATCTTCAGAAAAATGGTGACATTGATGTGCAACAAATCCGTTCAAGTGATAATCCAGCAGATTTATTCACTAAATCTTTGCCAACTTCAACTTTTGAGAAGATGGTATACAAGATTGGAATGCGGAGACTCAAATATTTGAAACAAGGTTTTCATCAGGGGAGTAAAATACGCGATGCACTCTTTTTCCCTTACTAAGGTTTTTTCCCATGGGGTTTTCCTTATAAGGTTTTTAATGAGGCACCTAACAATGCGTATTACTAAATATGTGTACTCTTTTTCCTTCACTAGATTTTTTTTCCCACGTGGTTTTTCCTAGTGAGGTTTTAATGAGACACATTATCTTTTAATGAACATCCAAGGGGGAGTGTTATAAATATATTATATTATGGATGTTCATTTAGTACTCCGTTGTAAATAAGCTTCCTGAATAAGCTTATCCATATGGGACTCCACCGTAAATATGTTTATCTATTTAGTACTATATTGGAAATAAGCTTCCTGAAGAAGCTTATCACTTCGGTACCCGGTTATGGATAAACATTACCCCCAGTATAAGTTTATCCATACCGGGTATAATAGGCTTATCTTTTCAGTACCCAGTTATGGATAAACATTACCCCCGGTAAAAGATTATCCATACCGGGTATAATAAGCTTATCCATTCAGTACTCCGTTATGGATAAATATTGCTCTCAGTAGAAGATTATCCATATCTGGTATAGCAGCAGCTTACACAGCAGCTTGTAGCAGCTTACACAGCAGCTTGTAGCAGCTTACACAGCAGTTTGTAGTAGCAGCTTACACAGCAGCTTATAGTAGCTTACACTGCAGCTTGTAGTAGCAGCTTACACAGCAGCTTGTAGTAGCAGCTTACGGAGCAGCTTCCTTTCTTCTATAAATAGAAGAGATTTCAGTTCATTATGTACATCAGTTTGAATTCGAATAATATATCAGTTTCTCTATATACTTGTCTTTACTTTATAGTCTTTATTTTATAACAAATTCCATTTCTTGAGTTCTATTTATAATTTCCAACATTTAGTATGAAAAAACTAAATTGATTAAAGAAAAAGCAAGGGAAAAAAAGAACCGGAAAAGAAGATGGTGAACCGGTGTGATGTAAGCAGCAGAAACAAGTGGCAGGAAATGAAAGAAAACCGAAAAAAAGCGGTTTTAGGGAATGATTCAATGAATGGTGCAAGAACTGGAGAAAGAGGTGATGATTTATGTTTATGTGGACTTGCACCTCACCAAATACATTATTTAATTAATATAATAAATAATTTTTATTAACTAAATTTATGTACTATTGTTTTTATTATATATATACACTGCACATAACTGTTTGTGAAGCAAAGAACAATACTTGTTCTTCTTTGAACAACCTTCTTTTTTTTCCCTCTCTATTTTTTTTGCCCTACTTAGATAGGGTTTCAGTGAAAATCTTGAGCTTGTTTTTATATGTAAATGCAAATCTTGGTTGAAGATAAAATCTTGGTTGTGTTGTTGTTCTTGGTACAAAGTTTGGTTTTTTTTTCTCAGCAGCCATGCCTACTCTTGTTAATTACAGTGGTGAGTTAATTTTTTCCTCCTTTTTTCTGCCTTTTGAATTATGGGGTTTTGAGTTTTAAAGATTTTAGCATCTGGGTTTTAGTTTCTGCTGATTTACTTGTCCTGATTAGATTCATCAAAAAAAAGAGGAAAAAAACTGAATCTTGAGAATAGATTCATTGTAGTGCTCAATGAATATGTTAGAGCTTGATTCTTGATATGGAAGAGAGAAAAATCATTGCTTTTAGCTATTAAGATGTTAATCCTATATAGACTTTTTGTGTTTAAGTAACTCTTTATGTATCTTTTGTTCAGAATCTATATTAATGATTGGCAATTTCTAATAGAGAAGGTGTGAATAAGAATAATTGGTCTGATCTTTGTAGCTAGAATTGTCTGTTAATGACCTGATAATTGGTTCTTATTAGTTAGATCTTAGTTTTCAGTTTATTTGTAATGAGTTTTTACCTGGTCATGCTTTTGCTTCTGATATAATTTGGCTATATTTGAATGAAGTTAAAGATAAGATTTTGGAGGAAATGAGGATGAAATTAGTATCTTGGGAATACTCCATTTCTAGTATGGTGTAGGATGTTGATTAGCAGAAAATATAGCTAATGAAGTTGTTGCTATTTGATGTACAGGTGATGATGAGTTCTATTCAGGAGGATCACTTTGTTCAGCAGATTTGGGTCTTATGTTATCTCTTGGTCATGCTCAAGTTTACTGCCCTCTTAGGAAGAGGGCGCGGATTAGCGGACCATTCATTATTGAAGAGCGGACAAAGAATCCATCCATTGAAATACTTCCCGACGAATGCCTATTTGAGATCTTCAGAAGATTGCAAGGAGGCCGCCAAAGGAGTGCAGCAGCTTGTGTTTCTAAGCGTTGGCTTATGCTCTCGAGCAATTTAAGGAGCTCTGAGATTTGCCATACCGATCTTTCAGTTGCTGATAATGGGACTTCAAGTGATGCAAAAATGGTCTCAGCTGATGAAGATGTTGAAGTAGAGTGTGATGGATACCTTACTAGGTGTTTAGAAGGGAAGAAAGCTACAGATATTAGACTTGCTGCTATTGCAGTCGGAACTTCCAGCCGTGGAGGTCTTGGAAAGCTCTCAGTTCGGGGGAGCAACTCGGTTCGTGGTATTACTAATGTTGGTCTATCAGCAATTGCCCATGGTTGTCCTTCTCTTAGGGTTCTTTCATTGTGGAATGTTCCTTATGTTGGAGATGAAGGTCTTGTCGAGATTGCGAGGGGATGTCATTCATTAGAAAAGCTGGATCTATCCCAATGCCCCTCAATTTCCAACAAAGGTCTAGTTGCAATAGCAGAGAATTGCCCGAGTTTGACTTCTTTGGCGATTGAATCTTGTCGAAATATTGGAAATGAGGGCCTGCAAGCTATTGGAAGATGCTGTACCAAATTGCAGTCTCTTACTATTAAAGACTGCCCTCTTGTAGGGGATCAGGGAGTTGCTAGCCTTCTCTCATCCGGCGCTACAATGTTGAAGAAAGTGAAACTTAATTCCCTAAACATCACTGATTTCTCACTTGCTGTCATCGGTCATTATGGCAAGGCGATTACCGATCTTAATCTCAGTTCACTTCGTAATGTCAGTCAGAAGGGGTTTTGGGTTATGGGTAATGCTCGGGGTCTGCAGTCTCTGGCTTCTTTGTCGATTACTTTGTGCAGAGGAGCGACCGATGTGAGTGTTGAAGCAGTGGGAAAGGGCTGTTCAAATCTTAAACATATGTGCCTTCGCAAGTGTTGCTTTGTGTCTGATGGTGGACTTGTTGCTTTTGCTAGAGCTGCAACAGGATCTCTTGAGAGTCTCTTGTTGGAAGAGTGCAACAGGATCACCCAAGCGGGCATTTTAAATGCGGTTTCAAACTTCGGCAAGTTGAAGTCTCTTTCCCTAGTGAAGTGTATGGGAGTCAAAGATTTACCTCTACAGGCTTCGTTATTGTCACCCTGTGAATCTCTTCGATCATTGTCCATCCGAAGCTGTCCAGGGTTCGGTAGCACTAGCTTAGCGATGGTTGGTACGCTGTGTCCTCAGCTACATCACTTGGATCTCAGCGGGCTTACGGGAATAACAGATGCCGGGCTTCTCCCGCTTTTGGAGATGAGCTCGAAGGCAGGACTTGTCAAGGTTAATCTTACTGACTGCCTTAACTTGACCGATGAAGTTGTGTTGTCTCTAGCTAGGCTACACGGCGAGACCTTGGAATTGCTGAATCTTGATGGATGCAGGAAGGTTACTGATGCAAGCTTGGTTGCAATTGCTAATAATTGTCCATTACTTAATGATCTCGATGTGTCTAAGTGTTCAATAACTGATTCTGGTGTAGCTGCTCTATCCCATGGAGTGCAAGTAAATTTGCAGATTCTTTCGATATCAGGTTGCTCCATGGTGACAAAAAAGAGCGTTCCGTCTCTTATAAAGTTGGGGGAGAGCTTAGTCGGTTTGAATCTCCAACATTGCAACGCGATCAGTAGCAGCAGAGTTGAGATTATTGTCGAAGACTTGTGGAGATGTGATATCCTCTCCTAAGCCAACTGGGGGCACAAGGCAATGCATCCAAAAGGAGGATTCAAACGATGAGTAGTAGTAGCTATTTGTCAGTTTGGCGGGATTGAAGCGAACATGATCGTGGTTTTTGTGATACCTCAGTGGCTTGGTTGTTTTCCAGGAAGCTATGACAAACAACTTTTTCTGCCATATTTTTTGCAGGCTTCATTTACTTAAAGCCTGTTCCAAATTTTTCGGTCTCCTGTTTTTTGGAGGCTGCCCCTTTCACAGCCATGGTGTCCTGAGAATACACTTACCAAAGTCCTGGTATTAAAGTTTTCATACAGTTACCAAAGTCCTGGTATTTAAGTTTTCACTCGTGTCGCTGCAAACATGGGGGTATTGAACAACTGATATGCTTCTCTTAAACTTGTATGGACGGATTGGTCATGCACTTGCCTTGGTACTACACTGCAGAATCAGACAGTATTTTCATAATTTTCGTGTTGAGGAGTCGTGAACGTTGTTGTTGTAAGCGTTTACTTTGTGTTGTAGTCTGGTAGTTGCATTGCACAATTTCTGTAAGCACGGTGTCTGTTCATCAGGGGCTTGGAAATGGCAACTAGTCCATATTGGTTGCCATGACAACCTAGGTAGGTTGTTCTTTGTCCAAGTCCTAGTTTTTGATAGGATTATTAGAAGTCCTATTTGTAGCAGGTTCCTTTTATTCCAGATTGGTACTTTGCAACTACCTTGTTATGTAATAAACCGTCTGTTAGTTTGTCTAAATTGTGTTCAATCTTTCTCTTCCTTACCTGTGAAAAACATGCATGCTTCTACCATATGTAGAGATTATTATGCACTCTCAAAACTTGATGATTGATCCTACTTGACATAGGAAGTGCTTGTGTTCTACATGAAGAGGTGGAGGATCAATATGTATTTTTTTTAAATGGAAAATTCCCAGGAAAATGCGCAGTCACTACCCTTCGGGTGTGCACTGGGTAACCGGCTCATTGTGCAATAGCTGGCAAACCACACTAGAGATATAAAACAAAATACTTTGATCTCCTAAAATTTTCATTCTTCAATGTTTACTTAAAGTGGATCTATAGTATTACCTCCCTTAAATTAATGTAGTCTTTTTCGCTTTAGTAGTAAATCACCTACTATAAAGGTAGGATTCATAGTACTATGGGCTAGCTGAGTAGTACATTGTCTTCGACTCTTAGAATGCCAGTATTAGAGTTGTTTTAGTACTATCTTCCGCTCCGGTTTTCTAGTATCCTGCCGTGTTACTGCTTTTGCTATTGCTTTTGCTATTGCTACTGCTTTCTTCCATTTATTTTTTCTCCGGTCCTTACATTGTTGATATCATTTTCCTGGCCTTGTTGTTATTTACTTGTTCCTATTCTTCCTCTCGAGCCGAAGGTCTTACGGAAATAACGTCTCTGCCCTTCAGGGTAGGGGTAAGATTTGAGTACACATTAATCTCCTAAGACTCCACTTGTAGGATTACTGGGTTGTTGTATTAAATCAACTAATTATGAAGGTAGAGGACCACACACTTTATTTGAGACTACTAAGGCAAGTGGTGTGGTGGAAACCAGCAGATAGTGGGGCGATTGGTACTTTGCGCAGTAGGAGAAAGGCAATGGTAAGGGATTGAAAGTGTGTAGTCCATCGACAACATCTAACGTCGGTAGATCAATCAATTATGTTTGAAAGGTGGTAAGGGATTGAAAGTGCGTAGTTCCTTGATTCAGGGATTGATAACATCTTTATCAGTAGATCAACCAACTATGTTTTGCTACAAAGCATCGATGAATTAACTACGCCTCAATTCTAAAAGGTTGTTTCAAGAATGCCAGGAGCTGTTTAAAGGTAAGTACACAAATTCAGCTGAATCAAGCATTAGGTTCTTTTACAGTACTTTTTTTCTTGCATATTATCGTTTACATCACTGTTTATAATGCAAAGATTCAATGGATTGGATTTGTAGGTCCACCTTGTTACCAATATTTTAGCGATTTGTTCCACCTAATATTCGCACCTTGCTTCACCTTTTCAGAAAGTCAAAAATATGGGATGCATATCAGATGTCATTTTTTGGACAAATTTTTGAAACAGTTTTGTGGTTGGGAATTGGGATATTGTCGGGAGATATTGTAACTTATATATGAGAGGTGTGAATTAACACCTTAATAAAAGAGGCTAATAGTTGTATTAACAGTAAAATAGTTATGGTTATATATGAATTTATATATATCAATTTGTACTCTCCCTTTAAGATTAACTATTACTAATATGTTAATCTTTACTCACACAAGTATAACTCGCCCAGTTGAGCGTATCATGATTACAAATCGTCGCTCATCCCATCTTAAGACGACTCATTCTGACTTGCAAATTTTGAAGTGGTTATATCAAAATTAGTATAAAGAACTCACACGTAACAGACTCAAACTTGACACCCTTACCCTAGGTATTCTCCTAATACATGATTAGGAGTCCAAAAACCTTTTTTAGGTATACCAATTAATATTCAGGTAGGCTTGCAACAAATATGGCTAGGACTAGGTGGTTTTTCACGGAACCGAGAATTCGAGCAAACATTTAAAATATCGTATTAATATATTGTGATGCTCATGACAGAGCCTCGCTAATGAGGGCAAGCCAAGCAAACTGGTAGACTTCTAGGCTGATAAGCTTCTGAAGAAGGGGTGCACATGTCACCTTAGGCAAATCCTACATCGGAATAGAAGAGGAACGCGAAGTGCTTTATAAGGCATAACACAAGTTCACATGGTCACTCACTTATTGGGGCTCGATGTGGCATAGCCCAAAAAATCCGTGGGCCTAGGCCCGAAGTGGACAATGCGTGCCATGGGGTTGGGTCGTGATAAATAAGATATCAGAGCCGAATCTTTCTTAGTACGATCGTGTGGCAAACCTCAACGAGGACGCTAACTCCGGGGGGAGGGGGGGGGGGGAATGTGATACCCATGACGGAGGGCGAGGCAAATAGACTGGCAGACTTCTAGGCTGGCAAGCTTCTGAAGAACGCGTTCATATGTCACCTTAGACGAATCCCACATCGAAATGGGAGAAGAAAGTGAAGTGTTTTGTAAGATATGACACAAGTTCACATGGTACGCACACTTTTGAGACTCGATATGACACAGTCCGAAAGACAAATCCGTACGGTTCTAAGCTCAAAACGGACAATACGTAATATGAATTTGGGTCATGACATATATCTTCCTAAGTCTACTGATATTTAGCTTAAAGTATATATATTTATATGTATATCACCTCATGTTTTACTTTTGTTTCGTGGATTTAGTATGTAAAATATATTGATTTATATTAATTTGAGGTGTTTTTACGTGTAGGAATGATCCAGGTGCAATTAGGGGCAAAAGGTGCAAGATTAGAGCTGAAATGGATGAAAAAAAGCAAAAAATGGATATTCTAGCGCAACAGCCAACGCCTAGCGCTATCTGTGGCACCAGAAACAGTGTACTCCAATTTGGCAGCGCCTGGCGCCGGGCTGGACGCTGGCGGCGTGAATCATGTCCAATTTTCCCCGGGAGAAGGTTATTTCGGTCCTAGACCTCTACCCAACACGTATAAAAGCAAGGCTAAGCTTATTTTTTAGGGGGGACGCCACTTTGAAGGGAGAATACACACGAGAAACATCCGGGAGCGAAGAAATCTCAGTTTTCTTCATCTTTTCTTAGTATTTTCAATTATCCAACACTTATGAAATTGTTTGCTATTATCATGAGTGGCTAAAACACATAGTTTTGGGGTTGTGATTTAGCCATGAATCTTGTTGTTTAATGTTGACTTAAACTTGATTATAATTCACTAATATATGGTTGTTTCTTCAATTCTTTAATTAATTGCTTAATTGTCTGGCCTGCAGTTAGGTTCTATTTACTATCTATGCTATACTTAGGAAAGCCATGTTTAGATTAGAGAAGAACTTAACTCTTGGGGGGAGGGGATTTGTAGTTAAGATAGGAATATACCTAGTCACCGTGCTTAATTAAATATCATAATCTTTATGCGTTCTTAATATATTGATTTCATAGGAATATAGGCATTAATCTATTTTGAATAAGCGAGTAGTAATTCGGGAGAAGACTATGAGAGCAATTATCAATTAATTAACAACCATGAGTGAATTGTATGAGAGAGAGAGAGAGTTAACTAGAACACAATAGGATTGGTGAATCGATCACAACCCTGGAATATTTATCTCTATTGAATACATAACAATCATTTTACTGCTTGATAATTTAGTTATTACTTAGAATTATAGTTTAGTATAATCACATTCTTGAACTCGAATTTAGCTTGACTGAATAACAATATTGGTAAATTAGTGGGTAGTTGATACAAGTCTCTATAGGTTCGACACTCGACTTATCATTTTATTACTTTTACGACCACGTATACTTGCGTGTGCGTTTGGGAGAAACAAGTTTTTGGCGCTGTTGTCGGGGACTTGAATATGACTACTTTCGAGTTTTGCTTTTATTGCTTATTTCGTCAAGTCTAACATTGATAGAAACTAAGCGTCCACCAGATTGTATAGAGAACCAGGTTCTCTATCAGTTCCCACTGTAAGCAACAGATTGTAAAACCAAACAGTATAGGGAATCAGGTTCTCTAATTGTTCCCACGGTAACTCGGCAGTAAATAAAGAACACGGAGGATTTTTACATGAAAAAATCCCAACTCAAGGGGGCAAAAAAAAAAGACCTACACTTGTAGGATTTCAACTTCACTAACTTGTAAACACACTATTACAAGCCACTTTGTAATGACTCTATTACAAAGACTTCAACTCAACTAATTTATGATACGCTTACCACAAGCCACTTTGTCACTCACTAGTTACAAATACTTCAACTTATGACTAACTCTAGTCACAACACAAACTCAGAAAGTTTATGGTTTTACAAAAGGGTTCCTACACAATGCTTCTAACTAAGCTAAGTAGGAGTTACAAATGAAGAACAAATAACAAAGACTCAACAAACCTAAGGACTTAAGATATCTTTAATCTTTGGATTTGGTACTTGAGGTTGCAGTAGCTTTGTTCTTAAGAGAGGTTGTGGCTAGCACTTGAGAGAATATATGCTTTTTGATTTTTCAAGTGTTGGAGAGATGAAATCCCTTGCCTCATGTTGATAATATGTGTGTGTGATGTCATCAAGGATGATGCAATAAAGTGCCCTTTAGTTTGACCTTAGCAAGCTACAGCTGTGCTGTTGTACTACTGCCAGACGGTATAGTACAACAGTTTGCCAAACGGTACAATGCAGCAACTTTTACAGCTGTAGAGTTGACTGTACAACGACGAGGGAAACTGATCTCTATCTGGTCTTCTGTTGTTTCCTTATCTGATTTTATTGAGAATTGAACCAGACATCTGACTAATTATTCTGAATGTAAGAGAGCTTAATTGTATCAGATTCTTTATCTTGTTCTCTCATGAAGTAAGTAGTTTTACCTTCCTTGATTGTATTTATACATGTGTGACATCATTTACAATGATCTAAGCAAGGTAAGTAAAAAGCCTTCCACAGAAAGTTGACTGCTGCATTGTTCCTGTACAGTAGCGTGTGTAAGCAACAACTTTCCAGCTGGAGAGTTGACCTCATACAGTCTCCTCGGGAACTAGTAGGGACCCGTTCCCTCAGCTGTTCCTTCCACTCTGAAAAGTGGAGTTATATCCCACGCTAGATCCCAAACTGGAACTTTGTGATCTTAAGGTCTTGTAAATGTATAATAGGTTCCTTATCTAGTTCTGGATGGTAAGTTTGTTAGATCATCAAAACATAAAGTAAAGTACTTATGCCCAAAGTACTTGTAACCTATCAATTTCCCCCTTTTTGATGATGACAAACTTAGAATTGATATTCCCTCTAACAACCAGATCTCCACATTGTTCCCACCTACGAATAAGCCATATTCCCCATGAGAACCAAACCTAAGGAGCTGATCACAACTGGTTCCTCAAGATTGTTTGGAAAATCATCAAAACTCAAAATACCATAACTTATCCATTTCCCCCTTTTTGATGATGACAAACCCAAAATTAATATTCCCCTTGAGAACCAGATTCCTCACATGTTTCCCTGCGGATCAAACCTATAATCAACATATTATCAATAACGTTCCCCTCAGCAAAACAGAGCTATCTTTTATGCACAACACAACATATCAATTCGATTCTGTTCCTTCCCCATGTTGACACCTATATAACTTCCCCCTTTTGGCATCATCGAAAAGAATAACAGAAGAAGCACAACCAAAAAGAAGTTCAGCAACATTAACTCATGCCACTTGGGCAACATATCATAAACAATTACAAGAACAACAAGTGAATGTCATTGCACAAAATAGAGTGATTGCCCATAGTAGAGTAATTATAATAAAAGCACAGTAGTTTCAATAATACATAATATGACAATTTAAACAACTAAAGTACCAATGTCATCAAATATAGGAATCAAAAGAAGATAATAATTCAAGGGAATTTGGAAAAAGTGAAAGACATGAATCACTGGGCAGGAGGAAAAGTAATGGGCTAAGGCCTTGATGAGCTTATCCATTCGTTCATTCACTCTCCTTTGATCAATGATCATCTGCTCTCTCATTTCCTCCACCTGTTTCCTTAATCTTTCATTCTCACCCTTCAACTTAGCATTCTATTCTGCCAAGAGTCCACGAGGACCTGGTTCTCAGCCTATCTGAGTAGGCTGAACCACCAATCAGATCACCAAGAATCTCTCCAAGCTTCTTCTCATCAAGAACAAACTCAGTCCCATGCACATATAGCATCAGAGTATCACATAAAACATAGAAGTTTTTACTTCTTCTTTATAAACGTTGGGACTTGGAGGAACAAAGAGGTGATTTTTTTTGGAACTCAACATTGTCAAGAAGTTCCTCCATTTTTCAGCAATATCAGAGTCAACACTCTGCCTAACATCACTTTTTGAGACTTCAGAGTCTTCTACCTCTCCAAACCTGATGACTCAATCTTTTGCTTCTGTAAGGAACCAGGTTCCTCACTTACACTATCCTTTCTATCCCTGAGCAGCCATGTCTCTCTCTTCTTCTTCTCAATTTGTTTCCCCTTATCCTGCTACATCTTTCTCAGCCATCCTTTTTTTTTTTCATTTTTTGAATTCTTTCTCACAAGTAAAGTTTTTTTCTCTCTCTCTTCCACAATAACATCAGCAGGGCACACCACTTCATCATCAATCAACCTATTTTTCATCAATCCTTTATACTAGATAGGAAGTTCGTTTAAACACAGAACTCAAAAGAAAAAAATCATCATTAAAATTGACTTCCTGAGAAGGACTTGAGGGATCAGGTCCCTTATTCAGTTCTCACATTTACCAATTTCTCCATCCTTCAAGAGTTCCACAAATCCAGCAACAATTTCAGCCTCACGCTCTAGAATATTAGATCTACCCTGTTCACTTTCAGTTAAACTTCCATCAAAATCTACCAAAGACTTCTTGGGGTTTTGATTCGGATGGAGTTAGGATTTTGAAAAGTGACAGAGTTGGGTTCACTTCTGGCATATTTGGAGAGAAGGATTCTTTTTGAGACAAGGTTGATTTTGGTTTTGAAGAAAAGAATCGGTTTTGGTTGGGTGTAAGATAGAGAATTGTTTTTTTAGGCAACGAGTCAGTTCAAAAAAGGTTTAACATTTTGGACTTCAAAAATCAGGAGAGAGGCAGGAGAAAGGCGGGAATAAATTTAATGACATGACACTTCAGCAACTTAAAAAGGCATATAAGTATTGGAGAGACTACTAACCTGAGTCGCAAAAATCAGGTTCCTTGACGGTTTTTAAAAATCTGAGCAAAAACTTCTAGAAATTCAATGTCAGTCTTACTATTTTGTCCTAAAACTGCCATATGTGTATACCTGTAATAGTATAGCTTTGAGTTAGATGCCGCCGAAAAATACTTTTTAGCATTGTACCTTTCCTTCTTAACATAGCCAACCATCGAGGGACCAGGTCCCTCTGTGCCTTTTGGAGATTCTGCTGTATCTTCTACATTGCTCTGCTTGACTTGATACATCAAATCAGTCTTTCCATTTGCAATATCTATAGCTTCACCAGGAGCATTTGTGAATTCTCCATATTCATCTTCTTTGTTATGCGACCCTTTGCCACCATTATTGAGAACAAAACATTTTGCATCCAAAGGCTCTCGGTAAGTCAGCTTGAGTTTTCTCCCATTGAGCAGTTCATATAGAGACTTCTCGAGAAGGGACCTAATCATGCACTTGTTAATCGAGTAGCAGGAAGTGTTGACTGCTTCAACCCATGAACTAGGTCCTCCGTAACCAACTTGTTCAGTAAATAAAAACTCACATGCCCCAGTCATCTACGCCATAACTTAGCATCATCATCAATGACACTTAAACATGTTTGATTGCCACCATTAAGTGAATCAAGGTCTGCAACATAGATGTTCTTGAACCTTTTGGCTATCAACACCACTTCACCAGTTTTGAGATTGGTGACAATGCAATATTTGGACAAGAACTTCACTCATTTTTCCTTATCATAGATTTGAGACACACTCAACAAGCTACATTTCAAGTTATTCACATAGTGCACATTTTCAATTGCATGGGAGAGCGTTTTGTCAATTTTGCTAACACCAAGAATATAGCCTTCTTGTCGTTTCCAAAGGACACACTCCCACCTTGGAAGTCCTAGAGTGAGAGGACATCATTCATTCTTCTAATTTTATGCTTAGAGCAGCCACTATCCATGTACCAGTTTTGTTTTGACTACTACCTCTCACTTCAGCATGCACACTAAATCAATGATTAGTCTTAGGAACCCAAGCCAGCTTAGGTCCCTTATAATGATAAAGTGGGCAGATCAAACTTCTTTTTGCCCATGCAGGAAGCACATATTTTCTTTTCAGGGAACCAGGTTCCTCATCAGTACGCCTCTTTTCAACAAAAACTTTGTTTTTCTGCAAAGACTAAATTTTAACTTTACAAGAGTCCTTGTAATGTCCAGTTTGACCACAGTGAGTGCACAACCTATTATCAGCCACAGTTACATACTTGCTATGGGGATTATAGGAGCTTTTAGCCTTTTGGAACCCGATGCCTTGCCTGTTTCCACATTACTCATGTACATATACATTATTACATTAGAGAACCAGGTCTATTTAAGTGACTTATCAAGATCATTTTTAACCCTTTTTAAATCCTCTTGAAGCGGTCTATTCTTTTCAAGCTCAACAACAAGACTTGTTTTAACTTTCTTAAGCTCACTCTCAAGCTCAAGTTGAGACTCACTAACCACTTCTTTATCCTTAGATCCATTTTTTGTTTGTTTTTTCAACAAGTTATGTTCTCTAGTTACTTCTTCCACTTGTTCCTTCAAGTCTACAATGGAAACTACCATATCATCCCTATCTTGTTCTATGTCACCAATTTTTTCTATTAAAGCATTTTTCTCATTAATGAGGCTATGATAGGCATCAATCAACACATGTGCTAAGGACATCAATTGTTTCTTAGAGTAAGTTTTTAAATTTCTTTGAACATCAAGAAAACTTACCTCATCTTCCTCCCTGTCCTCATCATCATCAGATTTGGCCATGAGTGCAAAGATAGACTCATATTCATTGTCAACAACCATCATAGATGCATCTCCTTTGTCATCCTCATCTTCAGATTCACTAGAGAAATCTCCCCAACTAGCCAAAGCTTGCTTCACCATGTTGTCATCAACATCTCTTCCCCAACTAGCAAGTTTGCACCCTAAAACTAAACAATAATGAAAGACATTGTTATACAATATTTCTTTCAATAATTGTAATACACTTGAGTGATTTTATTTTCAGAAAAGACTCTTTGATATAACAAATTTTGACTTTAAGAAATAGTCAGAACCCTGTCTAAGAGTAATGTCAAGTGTAAACAAGAAAAGTCTAAATAAATTAAAGTCTTTTTCGCCGTGGACAAACTGCCATTGAGATGTATTACTCCATTTCAAATTCAATGTTGTTAGTTGTTACATAAGTTATTACTAATAATTATAAAATAATAGAAAAAGAAAAACAATAGACTGGTGTTTTGACTTGTTTGAATTTTTGAAAAACTCGATATACTTTCCATGGAATCCCGCAAATTTTCTTATTGGTGTAATCGATACCGAATCGACAAGCCCCAAAAATCGATAAATCGAAATCGAAAAAATCGAAACCTTATTGAAACGATAACGATAAGCATATGTACAAATCGATAAGTAATTATTGATAAGGGTCAAAATCGAATCGATAAATCGAATGCACACCCCTACTGCTCGGTGCTCGAGGGCAAAATCTAGCAATATGCCCCGTATCGCCACAAGTATAACAAGCCCTCAGCTACTGACCCTGACGGCCTGAATGACCACTCTAAAAACTCTGGAGTGACGGTGCACTGATAGGAGCTGGCGATGCACTGTAGGGCAGCTGATCAGAATACTGCATATGAGAACCACGGTCACCTGGAGAACCGTGAGAAGCCTAAAGTGCTGAATGAAATGGCCTGGAAGAATGGCCCCTACCAGTAGATTTCCACTGGCACAGCGGCACTTCTGATGACGAGACCTCTTGTCATACCCCTGACCACGCCCTATGATAGAACCATCTCAACTCTCCTAGCCACATTGGCCGCATCCTAAAAAGAAATCTCGCTCCCCATCTCCTTATCCAACTACAATCGAATAGGCTGAACGAGTCCCTCAATGAACTTCCTCACTCTCTCTCTCTTAGTGGGAAGTACAAGAAGAGCATGACGGGCCAAGTCAATGAATCTGGTCTCGCACTGAGTGACAGTCATAAAAACCTTTTGGAGACGCTCAAACTGCCTCAAATAGTTCTCCCTCTGAGTGATCGGAAGAAACTTCTCAGAAATAGCTGAGAAAACTGATCCCAAGTCAAAGCTGGTGACCTAGCTGGTCTAGCCAACAATAATCTCTCCACCAAGTCTTGGTGGATCCAGACAAACAAAAGGCAGCAAAGTCGACCACATTGGTCTCCACTATCCCCATGTTCTGTAGAACCTCATGACAGCTGTCCAAATAATCCTGGGGATCCTTAGAAGATATACCGGCAAAAGTAGTAGTGATAAGCTTGGTGAACCTGTTCAATCTCCACAAGGCATCAGTAAACATAGCTGGCCCCTCTCCGGTTTGTGCCACAATACCAAGCTGAACTACCCCAACTGGCTGAGCTGCTGGAGTTTGAAACTAGGGAGCCATCTGCTCCGGAGTGCGAGTAGCAGGAGTCTGGGCTCCTCCTCCAAACTAAGAGATGACTGGTGCTACAGGAAGCAAGCCAGCCTGGGCGACACTCTCCATAAGGCCCACTAGACGGACCAGAGCATCCTGAAGTACCGGGGTGGCGATGAACCCCTATAGGACCTGAGCTGGTTCTGCTGGAACCGTCTGGACTGGAACTTCATCATCAAACTCAACCTGAAGCTCCACCGCTGGTGCTGCTGCTCGAGCTCTGAGCTGAGCCCTGCCTCTACCTCGGACCCTAGTATGACCTCGACCTCTACCCCTCGTAGGAGCTGCTACTGGGGGCTCGGGCTGCTAGTCAGCTGATGAAGCGGTACATGTTCTCACAATCTGCAAAAGAACAGTGTGCAAGTTCAATTAGCATTGAGAAATCAAGTCGCACGACAGGAAAGAATAGATGTGAAATTTTTCCTAACTCTGCAGCCTCTGAGGGATAAATAAAAACGTCTCTGTTCCGATCCCTCAGACTCTACTAAGCTTGTCTGTGGGTTGTGAGACCTAAGTAACCTAGAGCTTTGATACCAACTTGTCACGACCATAATTTCCCACCCTCGGGAGTCGTGACGGCGCCTACTCGTAAAAGCTAGGCAAGCCGAGTGTTATAGATGTATTAACCCTTTTTTACTTTACCCTTTTTAACAGTTCAATATAATAAGTGAACAACAATGGAATAATTATAATAAACAGAAATGCGGAAGGCGAAAACTAATATTTTAACCATATACTAGTGCAGAATAAAACATATAACTCTACCCAAAATTTGGTATCACAATGTCACGGACTATCTACGAATACTACAAATAGTGGTTTAAAAAATAAATACAAAGCTGTCTCTGAAATATATAAAAGAAACAGAATGGAAAGATAGAAGGAGACGCCAAGGCCTGCGGACGCCTGCAGGACTACATCGGGTCGCCTGATGGACTGAAGGCAGCAATCTCACAGTGGTCCAAAAGCTACAACACCGGTATCTGCATACAATGCAAAGTATAGTATCAGCACAACCAACCCCATGTACTGGTAAATGTCTAGCCTAACCTCGGTGAAGTAGTGATGAGGGTAGGACAAGACTTCCAAATAAACCTATGTAGTTATATCATATACAACAAGTAATAATGACTGAAACTAGCAGTTAAAGATGGGAATGGGAAACATGCTGCGGGGAATATCATGTACAAACAAAATCTCAGTAAGGAAGTAAAAGGAACACGAAAATTCAACTGTAAGCAAGAGTAAGGAAATTAAAGACAAGTGCACGGCATCACCCTTCGTGCCTTTACTCTCGTCCTCACCATAAGAATCGATATAATCTGCACGACATTACCCTTCATTCTTTTACTCTCGTCCTCACCATGAGAATCAATATAATCGGCACAGCATCACCCTTCGTGCTTTTACCTCACATAATCATAGCACAAAATTATCTTTCGTGCATTATCACTCATATCATGGCACATAATTGTACATCGTGCGACACGACTTCACCCTTCGTGCTTTTACATCACAATATTGGCACGACATCACCCTTTGTGCATTAACACTCTCAAAATCATGCACGACCTCACCCTTCGTGCTTTACACTCTTCCTCACCCAAGCAACAATCACAAAGCAATTTGGGCAAGGGAATCAATAATATCATAATAAAATCCCGGCAAGGGAACAATAGCATAATAACAATATCCCGGCAAGGGAAACAATATCATGAGTAATAACATCCCGGCAAGGGAGATAATATCAAAAGCAATAACGTACTGGGCTCCGAAACCAAGCAAGGGAGATATTATTATTTCAAATTTTTACCGGGCTCCGAAACCAAGATACGAGCCCGATACCATCAAGAAAATACGTCAATTCTCTTCTAAAAACCTTTATATTTTCCAGAAAACAATTTTCTTTAAAAAAGTACAATTTCTTAAGATTGGGACCTCGGAATTTGATTCCGGGCATATGCCCAAATCCCAAATTTTACTACGGACCCTACGAGACTGTCGGTTCACGGGTCCGGGTCCGTTTACAAAGAATGTTGACCCAAGTCAACTTTATTCAATTTTAAAAGCCAATTTCCTTATTTCACTTAGTTTTCACATAAAATCTTTCCGAAAACGCGTCCGGACTGCGCATACAAATCGAAGTAAGACAAAATAAGGTTTTTAAGGCCTTAGAAAACTGAATTTACTTTCAAAACGAGTGATGACCCAAATCACAATTGTCCTTCCTCGAAGTTTGGTGGAGAAGCCGTGAAGATCCTCTGTAGGTGTTAACATTTTAGAAAGAACCTGCTCTGATACCGATTGATAGAAACTAAGCGTCCACCAAACTATATAGAGAACCAGGTTATTTATTAGTTCCCACTATAAGCAACAGACTGTAAAACTAAACAGTATAGGGAATTAAGTTCTCTAATTGTTCCTACAGTAACTCGGCAGTAAATAAAGAACACAAGATTTTTACGTGGAAAAATCCCAACTCAAGGGGACAAAAACCACGACCTACACTTGTAGGCTTTCAACTTCACTAACTTGTAAACACACTATTACAAGCCACATTGTAATGACTCTATTACAAAGACTTCAACTCAACTAACTTGTGATACACTTACCACAAGCTACTTTGTCACTCACTAGTTACAAAGACTTCAACTTATGACTAACTCTAGTCACAACACAAACTCAGAAAGTTTATGGTTTTACAAAAGGTTTCCTACACAATACTTCTAACTAAGCTATGTAGGAGTTACAAATGAAGAACAAATAACAAAGACTCAACAAATCTAAGGAATTAAGATATCTTCAATCTTTGGATCTGGTCCTTGAGGTTGCAGCAGCTTTGTTCTTGAGAGAGGTTGTGGCTAGCACTTGAGAGAATATATGCTTTTTGATTTTTCAAGTGTTGGAGAGATGAAATCCCTTGCCTCATGTTGATAATATGTGTGTGTAATGTCATCAAGGATGATGCAATAAAATGCCTTTCAGTTTGACCTTAGCCAGCTACAGCTGTGTTAATGTACTGCTGCCAGACAGTACAATGCAACACTTTTACAGCTGTAGAATTGACTGTACAATGACGAGGGAAACTGATCCCTATCTGGTCCCTCTACTATTTCCTTATCTGATTTCATTGAGAATTGAACCAGACATCTGACTGGTTATTTTGAATGCAAGGGAGCTTAATTGTATCAGATTCCTTATCTTGTTCTTTCATGAAGTAAGTTGTTTTACCTTCCTTGATTGTATTTATACATGTGTGACATCACTTACAATGATGTAAGAAAGGTAGGTAAAAAGCCTTCCATAGAAAGTTGACTGTTGCACTATTCCTGTATAGTAGCTTGTGCAAGCAGCAACTTTCCAGCTACAGAGTTAACTTCATACAGTCTCCTCGGGAACTGGTAGGGACTTGTTCCCTCAGCTGTTCCTTCCACTCTGAAGGGTTGAGTTATATCCCACGCTGGATCCCAAACTGGAACTTTGTGATCTTAAGGTCTTGTAAATGTATAACAGGTTCCTTATCTGGTTCTGGATGGTAAGTTTGTTAGATCATCAAAACATAAAGTAAAGTACTTATGCCCAAAGTACTTGTAACCTATCAAACATTACTTGACTGTTGCTCTAATCTCAGGAACTTTGATTAAATGTGCAGGGTCAGAAGCCAGGACCGACTTCAAGGCTTTGACCCCGAACCTGAGAGAACATTTTATAGAAGGTTGAGGGAAGCAAAGGATACGAATAATATTCAGGCACTCGTTCAATTTCCTATGAACATGGCAGAGGAACATATGGTTGTTCAGGAGGTGGCAATGCCCAGCATTGCTAATGTCTCCTCCAACATTGTGAAACCCAGGATCACTGGGCACTTTGAGCTGAAACAGAGCATGATCCAGTTACTTCATGCGAATGGGCAGTTTATGGGTCTTCCACATGAGGATCCACAATAGCATATCCTGAACTTCTTGGAGATTAGTGATACTTATATCACTAATGGTGTCACTCTAGACTATGTGAGGCTCACACTTTTTCCATTCTCTCTATTGGGCGAAGCAAAGCGATGGCTGAAGGCAGAACCAGCTAATTCTATTACATCATGGAATGATTTGGCAAGGAAATTTCTGGCAAGGTTCTTCCTTTCAGGCAAAACTGCAAAGATCAGAAGTGAGATAGTTGCCTTCAAACAGAAAATGGGAGAGTCTTTATACTCAGCTTGGGAGAGGTTCAAGGGACTAATCAGAGATTGTCCTCATTACAATCAGACAAGAGAAGTACTAGCTCACACTTTCATAAAAGGTCTATATCCTGAAACAAAGATTGTGGTAGATGCTGCAGCTCGAGGTCAAGTGTTGGAGAAAAGCTTTGACGAGATATATTCATTATTGAAAAAATTCTCCAAAAGCAATTCGGATTGGCAAGGAGAAATGGGCAGACACACAGTGCAAAAATCTGCAGGGGTTCTCGAGTTAGATGTCATCTCAGCATTATCAGCATAGATTTCTACACTGTCCAATCAAGCCAATCAGATGACCATGGTTATTAACAAGCAACAAGCTCAACCAGTGCAACAGGTTCAAATGTTTTGTAAAGTATATGGAGAGGGTCACACGAGTGACTTATGCCCAGTGAATCCAGAGTCTGTCTGCTTTGTGGGTAATGCAAATAGGGCCAGATAAACCAATATGGGAACATTTACAATCCCGACTGGAGGAACCTCCCAAACATCTCTTGGGGTGGAAATGAAGGTGCTCAAAACCAATACTGCCCACAAGCACCTCAACAATAATATAGACCACCTCAGGCTGAACAGAAGGCAAACTCAACAAGTCACCTTGAGGAAATGATGAAGAAATTGATGGCTGATCAGCAAGCCCAAGCCATATCAATGAGAAATTTGGAGCGCCAAGTGGGACACCTTGCCAATGCCCAAAATACTAGACCAATTGGAGCTCTTCCAAGTGACACTGAAGCTAATCCTAAGGCATCCATTAATGCCGTGTCATTAAGGAATGGAAGACAATTTGAAGAAGTCCAGTTGAAAAAGAGAAAACATATGACTTTTAATGAGAGGCCAGTAATAACTAGGAATTCTAGCATATTTTATGCTCCTTTTTGCTTAGGTTTTGGATTAAAAGTGTGTACAAGTATTCCCGAAAGCTAACTTATTGTGCTTGTTTGCAGTGTTTGGTCAAAAAGAGACAAGAAAGTCATAACCAGCTCATAAAGGAGTGAAACCTGCAAAAGTTCAAAGCTGAGTCAAAGGCGCTGATAGCGAAGAAATAGAAGTAGATGCGGAGGGTCCACCGCTGAGGCGGTCTTAACTACGCTCTCAGCGGTAGTAAGGTTCAGAGAGTCGGTTTTTGAGCTTAACAGTCACCATTGCCCGTGGTGAAATTGCACGGTAGCGATATCATCTAACGCGACCGCGGTCCAATTCTCGCCCTCAGCGGAATTAAGAATCAGATAACTATAGTTTGGAGCTCAAATTGAAAGGCGCAGTCCGCGATCATATTTCGCGGCCGCAGTTGAAGGAGCGTTGAGGCGGTTGATTTTTCACTCCCAGTGGGCTCAAGTTCAGATCCAGCTCAAAAGAGAAGAACCGCGGTTTGCGCTTGCTTTTGCGGGCGGGGAAGTCATAGCGTTGAGGCGAGCTCTTTTCGTTGTCAGCAGTATCTACGTAGGGGAAATTTTATCCGGAAAATTTAGTTGTGTATAAATAGTTCCTTTTCAAAATTTCAGGGCATCTGTTGTTTTGTAGAGCACATGAACAACGGTTTTTTGCTTTTTAGAGTAATTTTAGAACATCTTTAGAAATTAATCTTAGATTTTACTATTGTAATTACTTTTTATGGCTTATATCTCATCTCCATCTTTGATTTGATTATGAGTAGGTAAACCCATTAGCTAGGGTTGTGGTCCAACCCTAGTATGGATATTTAATGGGTCTTTAATTTTAGGGCCTAAATATTTATGGGTCAATGATATTTAGCTTGATTCATGCTTTAATTATTGAATTTGTGGTTGCAAACACTAATTTGTGCCTTTTTGACTTAGGCTCTTCTTGAGAAAGAGAGACTAAGTCTAGGAAATTCAGGCTAACAAAGAATTAGGGTGCATTCAAGATATTAATAGTCCCAATTAAAGGGTTAAATCTAGAGATAGTAATACTCGATTTGAGCCAATTTTGCTTGCATTGTTTAAACACTCAATTGGGTTTGAGAAAGCCAATTAGGGCAAAGTCACTCAAATAACTGAGAGGTATAGAGTGAGTAATTATGTGCAATGGTTATATCTTGATCCCAATTATAACAAGTTTGCCCAAAGTTTTAGACCCCATTAGATACTTACCTAGTGTAAGTCACTTCCCTAGTGCCCTTTTACCAATTGAGAAAACCCTTACAAAAATATTATACTTAGCTTATTTTCAATCTTCATTAGTGTTAAAAGTAGAATAGTAACCAAAACAAAGCATGATTAAAAGTGCAATTAAGAACATCACACATAGCTAGATTAGATAGAAACCCGATTCCAAACCAATATTAGCTCTCTGTGGAAATCGATCCCGACCTTTCGGATAAAAGCTGCATCGACCACTCTTGCCATTCTATAGTGGTATAGGGTTGGAATCGATCATTTTTTGGCGCCGTTGCCGGGTATCTAAATGGTTTTGGCTATCTATCTGACTAGTTTTGTGTCTTGTTTTTCTTTCCTTCTATTTTACTAACTTGTGTGAGTTAATCGATTTAGGTACAACACGACAAAACAATAATCCTATCGGAAATGCTATCTCGGGGGATGAGGTAGATGATAATGGTGAAGATGAGGTACCTCTAGTACCTCAAGCTAAAAGAAGAGGCCACCGGGCCAATGATAACATTCCAGAACCTCCCCCAGCTTCTCCACGAGTGGATCCTCGGGTGCTTCCAATTGAAGGGTATGCAAGTGCAATTGTCCCACCTCGGATCCAGGCGGGCAATTTCCAAATTACAAATGTGATGTTGATTTTATTGGATCAACGAGGGTACTTCACAGGTGCTCCCCATCAGAATGCATATAAACATCTAAAGGGTTTGTGGATACCTGTTGGGGAAGCAAATAGACAAATGTGTCGGAGGATGCATTGAGATTGAGATTGTTCCCTTTTTCACTTAGAGGGAAAGCTTTAGACTGGCTCGAAAGACTTCCCAACCATTCCACCACTATGTAGGATGAGTTGGCGGACAAGTTTATAGCTAAGTTTTTCTCGTTGGGGCATATGGAGACATTGAGAGATGAGATCTTGACCTTCAAACAGGAACCTAATGAACCACTTCATGAGATCTGGGAGAGGTATCGGACAATGGTGAAATAATATCCGAACATTGACATGATCAAAGCAATGATCCAACAAACATTCTACCGTGGCATTAACATGACCAATCAATGTGTAGTGAACCAGCTAGTAGGGGGAAATTTAATGAACACACCTTATGCTGAGGCGTGTGAGATATTGGATGAGATGGAAGATACTTCCTCAGCTTGGCAAAGTTGAGCTAATGTGCCACAGGGTGATCCCACTGTCATTCACCAGCACAAAGAGCTCCACAACCATGGTCAGGCAATAACAGAGTTAACTACAACAATGAACCAGTTGGCAAAAGCTCAATTGTAGCAAGTTCAAGCGTCGAGACAAGTAAATGCTATGAAAGATGTAAATATGTTGGTCAACAAGAGGCAACAAAGAGGTCAACAAGGTTAAGGAAGTCCGGATCAATATGAGTAGGGTAGTGGTGGTTTCAACCAAGATGATGGGTATGATGAGCAAAGTGAAGAAGTCCAGTATGTGACCAATTACCAAGGACAAAGGGAAAATGCTCCTAACCAACAACAACAGTGGATATCCCAAGGGGAACAACAATCAGAATTGTGGCAACCAGAACAACCAGGGCAACTGGAGTTGCAACAACAACAATTGGGGAGGAAACAACAACCAAGGGGGTTGGAACAATGACAATCAAGGGAATCGGGGGCAAGGCTTTCAAAGACCTCCGATGTATCAACAACCAAACAACCC
Source organism: Nicotiana tabacum (assembly GCF_000715075.1). Taxonomy (NCBI): domain Eukaryota; kingdom Viridiplantae; phylum Streptophyta; class Magnoliopsida; order Solanales; family Solanaceae; genus Nicotiana; species Nicotiana tabacum. Next base: position 23,574,360 of record NC_134097.1, on the reverse strand, counting down.
ATTTCTATTTCCGTCCCAAGGTCCTAGCTCATCATATGATGAAAAAAATGCCGACTCTGATGCCCAGTTAGTATCTTATAATACTTCAATCCGAAACTTGGAGGTTCAACTTGGCCAGATTTCGCAATCTTTAAATACTCGCTCTAAGTGGACTCTACCTAGTGATACAGTAGTAAACCCGAAGGGTGGGAACAATACCGAGTATGCAATGACGGTGATCACAAGAAACAGTAGAGGTGGTGAAGTGAATACCTCCAAGCAAAAGGAAGTTGTGAGTGATGAGGTTGAAGTGCAAGATGATGATATTCCTATAGTTGATGAGCAAGTGAGTGAAGAGCATTTGAATGATGAAGCGAGAATTGATATTCATGATAATGAGGTGGAGACTCAAAATGACGTGAACCCGTCTAGGGAACACGTAATAGACATACCAAAAATGGTAGCGCCCAAGGCTAAGGCTCCCTTTCCAAGGCCTCCTCCACCTTACCCTCAAAGACTTGCAAAGAAAAAGAATGAAAACCAATTTAAGAAGTTTATTGCAATGATAAAAAGCTTGTCGATCAATGTTCCTTTGGCGGAAGCTCTTGAGCAAATGTCGGGTTGCGCCAAGTTTATGAAAGACTTGGTGACTAAAACGAGATCTATGGATTGGGAGACCATCAAAATGACTCATCAAGTGAGTGCTATTGTGCACTCGATGTCTCCAAATCTTGAAGATCCCGACGCTTTCACCATTCCATGTACGTGCAGATTTTGCAAAGGCCTTGTGTAATCTAGGAGCAAGCATCAATTTGAGGCCTTACTCCGTATTTAAAACTTTAGGTATTGGTCAACCAAGAGCTACTTTAATGAGATTGCAAATGGCTGATTGAACAATAAAGAGGCCGCTTGGTATTATTGATGATCCGGGTGGACAAGTTTATTTTGCCTGCTGATTTTGTGATTCTTGACTGCGAAGTCGACTATGAGGTGCCTAAAATATTGGGAAGGATTTTTCTAGCAACTGGGAAGGCATTGGTTGATGTGGAAGCAGGGGATCTCACCTTTCGGGTGGGTGACAAAAAAGTTGTCTTTCATATATGCAAAACAATGAGGCAGCTGAATAGTACTGAAGTTTGCTCTTTTGTGGATCTTGTCATGGAGGTGATAGTTGATGATACCAATGCCATGATCAATGTGGAGGATCCTTTAGAAGCGGTATTGTTGAACCTTGATGTGAATGAGGATAAAGGTAGGGTAGAGTGTGTCAATGCTTTGCATGGAATGGGTTCTTATTCTTATGAGCCCCGTAAGATTTTTTTGGATCTTGAGAATAGAAAAACTCCACCAAAAAAGCCCTCAATTGAGGAACCTCCCATTTTGGAGTTGAAACATTTGCCTTCACACCTCAGCTATGAATTCTTGGGCCCTAGTTCAACTTTACCTGTTATTCTTTCTTCTTGTCTTACTAACATGTAGGTAGATGCCACATTGGAGGTGCTCCAAAGAAGGAAGAAGGCAATTGGATGGACTCTAGATGATATTAGGGGAATAAGCTCCGCCTTTTTCATACACAAGATTATACTTGAAGATGATGTCAAGCCCTCCGTGGAACATCAAAGGAGGTTGAACGAGGCTATGAGAGAGGTTGTCAAAAAGGAGGTGATCAAGTGGCTAGATGCAGGGGTTGTGTACCCTATCTCGGATAGTTTGTAGACTTCACTGGTGCAGTATGTTCCAAAGAAGGGTGGTATGACTGTGGTCACCAATATGCAGAATGAGTTGATTTCCACCAGGACTGTCACCGGATGGAGGGTGTGCATGGACTACCAAAAGCTGAATAAAGTGACCCACAAAGATCATTTTCCATTGCCCTTTATAGACCAGATGCTGGATAGACTTGCTGGGCATGCCTTTTACTGCTTTTTGTATGGGTGCTCAGGTTACAACCAGATTTTGATTGCTCCGGAAGATCAGGAGAAAACCACCTTCACATGTCCATATGGAACCTTTGTATTTTCTAGGATGCCATTTGGTTTGTGTAATGCACCGGATACCTTTCAGCGGTGTATGATGGCTATATTTACCAATATGATGGAGGACTTCTTGGAAGTGTTTATGGATGATTTCAGTGTTGTAGGTGACTCTTTTGACGAATGCTTGGGTAATCTTGACAAAGTGTTGGACCCATGTGAGGAGACAAATCTAGTGCTTAACTAGGAAAAATGCCACTTTATGGTCGAGGAGGGCATTGTCCTCGGCCATAAGATCTCAAAGAACGGTATTAAGGTGAACAAGGCAAAAATTGAAGTGATTTCCAAGATTTCTCCTCCTACTTCCATCAAGGGGGTTAGAAGTTTTCTTGGGCATGCGGGGTTCTACCGAAGATTCATTAGACTTTTCTAAGGTAGTGAATCCTTTGTGCAAATTATTGAAAAAGAACACAAAGTTTGTGTTTAATGATGAATGCATGAAAGCTTTTGAACTTCTCAAGTACAAATTGACAACCACTGTCATTATTACCGCACCAATTGGATCTTACATTTTGAGCTCATGTGTGATGCAAGTGATGTTGCGGTAGGAGCAATCTTGGGTCAAAAATTAAACAAGATGTTTCACCCAGTGTATTATGCAAGCAAAACAATGAATGATGCTCAAGTAAATTACACGGTGACAAAAAAAGAGTTATTAGCAATTGTGTTTGCAATGGAGAAGTTTAGGCCTTATCTCATGGTTTCCAAGGTGATAGTTCATATTGACTATGCAATACTCCGCTACTTGATGACAAAGAAGGATTCTAAGGCTCGGTTGATGAGATGGGTTCTATTGCTTCAAGAGTTTGACCTTTAGATTGTTGATCGAAAAGGGTATGAAAACCAAGTGGCGGACCACTTGTCCCGCTTGGAGGAGGAGGGGAGGTCCCGTGATGGCCTTGAAATTAATGATTCATTCCCTGATGAGCAACTCCTCTCCGTATCTATGAATAACATGCCTTGGTTCGCGGATGTTGCCAACTTTCTTGTGACCAGTATTGTTCTGTGTGAGCTCTATTCTAGCCAAAGGAAGAAGCTTAAATGGGATAGTTTGGACTACTACTGGGATGAGCCTTATTTGTTCAGAATTTGCAATGATGGTGTGATCTGGAGATGTGTTCTGGAAGAGGAGCAAATGAGTATTCTTGATGATTGTCATTCCTCTCCCTTTGACTGCACATAGGTTGAACTAGACTCTCTCCAACATCAACAATTGGATGCAGGCAGCAACATCAAAGCTGTCTGTACTATCCAGCTCAGTGGCATCCCAGTTAGTCCCCGCACAACCCCAAGTGCCAGCTTCAATGGAGGAATCCCTCAAGGAGCTTCTGGAAACCAGAAGAAGCTTCTGGACAACAAGAAGCTCATCATGGATGCTCTGGCAGTTCAAGGAAAATCAATTAAGGAGCTGAGCAAGCAGACGAAGAAGCTGAAAAAGACTCGAGCCTCAAAGGAGTCAGTGAAGCTGTTGAGAGGAGAGGTGGAAAAGATGAAATCAGCTGGCGACCTGCCATTGGAGCTTTTATTAGATGATCAAATTCCAGCAACTCAGGCAGAGCAGGTACCTGAGTAGTAGGCTGATAAAGAGCCTAGGAGGAGGAGACTGATTCCCCAGGCTGATGACTTGGGGATCAAGCTGGAGGACCCTGAGGGAGGTGCCTCAGGCCAGCCATAGGACCCCGAGGAAGGTGATCCAGAGACCCAACCACAGGACCCCATGCAGACAAAGGACCCATAGGGAGTTTTCTTTACTCTCTAACCCCTCTTTAATCTTATTTTTGCTATTAGCATTGAGGGCAATACTAGTTTTTATTTGGGGGTGTGGGGGAGGGTGGTCCTATTTTGATGATTTGATAATTGGATTGCAATTATGATACTGATTTTTCTTTATTGTTATTTTTCACTTTTGGTATGTATATAACTTTACCATTTATTTTCCACTTTTCGTTATTCTTCAATTTCGATATATATATAATTTCGGTATGGATATAAAGTTATCTTTTCATGTATATATTCATTCTCCTCTTATGTATATTCATCTCAATCCCCTATTGTACATATTCAGTTTACTTTCCGTATTTTACTTCATAACGTCTTTTGCAATTTTCCTTAATAGCATAGCATCTTATTTCATTTAGTAGCTTCTTTTTCAGTTCGTAGCTTCTTATTTTTACAAGTTTTCGTGATCAATAAGCCTTTGATTTTCTTAAGGCGACGGTTTTTCCAAAGGTGGAGTTTGTGTGAACCAGGTGGCTCTTCCCGATGATGGATGGCATGACAACCTTCTTAAGGGTTTGAGTCTATTTTCTTTTCGTTTTTTGTGTAAATAGTAGCTAGTGAAAAAAAGTGTCTCAAGCAAAGCTTCACTTGGGCCTAACACATTTACCTTTGACCTTATGGTTAGAAACAAATTGATGTGTAGAGAATGGTGATAGTTGTGACCTTTAGACTTTTGTGTTGACTTAACAATCATCGAGTGGTTTTTAGGAACCATTTGTGTTGCTTAATCTCAGCTAAGGTTGTTGTGGGCCCTCGACTCTGTCTCTTTAGCAATCCAATAGCTTGTGAGGTGAGGTTTTGATTTGCAAGTCCAAGTCCCATGCCAATAAGTCTAGAACTTGACCTGAATGTTTGTCTAGGTGAAATCCTAAGTGTAGCTCGACTTGAGAAGTGATTATAGACTCTCCTTGATCCAAATTGAGACTTGAAAACATCCATAGTCCACCAAAAATGATATCCCTACTCAACCCCGTTGAGCCATAGCCCTTGTTCTTTCAATAACCATGATACAAGCCTTTATCCGTTCTAAAATGATCCTCTCTTGGCACTCGATCTTTCCTTAGCACAAGGCAAAAGCATAAGTTTGGGGGGAGAGACGAGGAATGCAAAAGTGATAAAAGGTACAAAATGAAGAAAAGGAAAGGCAAAAAGAAAAAGAATTAAAAGCCAAAAAGTCAAAAAGAAAGTGAACAATGTACAATAAATCAAGGGCTTCAATAAAAGCAAAGATGAAAGGCTTGGAAAGACTAGAAAAAAGGATTGAAATGAACAAAAAAGAGTGACAGTGTGTCTCTCTAGCCCCTAAGGAAGAAGTAAATGACTCAAAGAGTCAAGAAAATATGAGCCAAAATGAGAAAAATGAAGTGCTTAAGGAAAGATGAAACCTTCATAGACCAATATATCCTACCTTGAACCAAAATCCTTCATTACATTCCCGCAAAAGCCCTATATGATCTTGACTTGAGTGAGCTTACATTAGTGGTGACTCACATGAGAGGCAAGCTTATGGTACTTAGAGCCGGACTTGTGACCTTCCTTTGAGAGAGATGAGTGTGTTTACCACAATCCTCGCTCTGAGTGCTACAATCTAAAAGTGAGGTTTACATATGGAGAGTCGAGGAGTATGAGTTTGGGTTCCACAATGACCAATATAGTAGAAAGAGTTTCTTTGATGATTTGAGTCAACTCTTGATGCTTTTGTGTCGCACTAAAGCCATGATGCTAAAAAGGTTGTGTATTGTTAATAATGCATTTGAGTTGAGGGTAATTATTAGTCCCAATTGATGCTTGATGAGGTTACTTTAGGATATCTGAAATTTTCCTTTCTTTTATCTTGAGGAGGTGGGTATTACTTTGTTTGCTTGAGGAAAAACAAAAACTTAAGTTTGGGGGAGTTGATAACTAGGAATTCTAGCCCATTTTATGCTCTTTTTTTGCTTAGGTTTTGGATTAAAAGTGTGTACAAGTATTACCGAAAGCTAACTTATTGTGCTTATTTGCAGTGTTTGGTAAAAAAGAGACAAGAAAGTCATAATCAGCTCATAAAGGAGTGAAACCTGCACAAGTTCAAAGCTGAGTCAAAGGCGCTGACAACGAAGAAATAGAAGCAGACGAGGAGGGTCCACAGCTGAGGCGGTCTTAACTACGCTCTTAGCGGTAGTAAGGTTCAGAGAGTCAGTTTTTGAGCTTAACAGTCACCGCTACCCACGATGAAATTGCAGTACAACGATATCATCTAACGCGGCCGCGGTCCAATTCTCGCCCTCAATAGAATTAAGAATTAGAGAACTATAGTTTGGAGCTCAAATTGAAAGGCACGGTCTGCGATCATATTTTGCGGCCACAGTTGAAAGAGCGCTGAGGCAGTTGATTTTCCGCTCAAGTTCAGACCCAGCTCAGAAGAGAAGAACCGCGGTCTGCACTTGCTTTTGCGCGGCCGCGGAAGTCATAGCGCTGAGACAACCTCTTTTTCGCTGTCAGCGGTATCTCCATAGGGGCAATTTTGTCTGGAAAATTTAGCTATGTATAAACCGTTCTTTTTCAGATTTTTAGGACATCTGTTATTTTGTAGAGCACGTGAACAACCGCTTTTTATTTTTTAGAGTATTTTAGAACATCTTTGACAATTAAACTTAGATTTTACTCTTATAATTACTTTTTATGGCTTATATTTCATCTCTATCTTTGATTTCTTCTTTGATTATGAGTAGCTAAACCCATTATCTAGGGTTGTGGCTCAACCCTAGTGTGGGTATTTAATGGTTCTTTAATTTTAGGGCCTAAATGTTTATGGGTCAATGATATTTAGCTTGATTTATGCTTTAATTATTGAATTTGTGGTTGTAAACACTGATTTGTGCCATCGCACATAGCTAGATTAGATAGAAACCCGATTCCAAACTAATATTAGCTCTCTTTGGAAATCGATCCTGACCTTTAGGGTAAAAGCTACATCGACCACTCTTCTATTCTATAGTGGTATAGGGTTGGAACCGATCAGCCAGCCACTATAGAATCAACATTAGAAAAATCAAATGAGTTAGAGAAGCTAGCTGAAGAGGTGATGGCTGAGCAACCCCCACCATTGGTTGCGAGGCCACCACCTCTTTTCCCTTAAAGATTGCAGAAAGTGAAAGTTAATGCCGCGTATAAAAAGTTTCTTGATATTTTGAAGCAGGTGCAAATTAATATTCCAATGGTAGACATCTTGCAATAAGTGCTCGAATATGTAAAATACATCAAGGACATATTGGAAAATAAAAGGAGGCTGACCGAGTTCGAAACTGTGGCACTCACTGAGGAGTGTAACTCAAGAATTCAAAGCAAGCTACCTCAGAAATTGAAGGATCCAGGTAGTTTCACTATCCAAATCTCGATTGGTAAGCATGCAGTCGGGCGAGCTTTGTGTGATCTTGGAGCGAGCATCAATCTGATGCCGCTATCTGTGTTCAGAAAGTTGGGTCTGGGTGAGCTGCGCCCAACAGCAATAATCTTACAGTTGGCTGACCGCTCCCTTGCTCATCCTGAAGGAGTGATTGAATATGTGTTAGTTCAAGTGGGTTCTTTCATATTCCCTGCGGATTTCATTATCGTAGACTACAAGCCTGATCAGGAAGTCCCATTTGTTTTGGGGCGTCCATTCTTAGCCACGGGCTGAGCTATTATTGATATTTGCAAAGGAAAGATGATGATGTGAGTAGGTGATCGAGTGGAGGTATTCAATGTTTATAAGGCACTCAGGTTGCCAGCCCACTATGAAGATTTATCTATGATTTCTGTGGTAGAAAGTGATGCTACCTCATTAGTGCCTTATATGAGCCCTATAGATCCTCTTGAATGAGCTTTGATTGGGGATGAAGAAGACAATGAAGATGAAATGATGGGAGAAATTGAGCAAGTACTTGATATGTCCTGCAGTTATGTCCATGGGTTTGGAAATTTTGAGGAGTTGGACAAGCCTGTCACTCTGACCCCTCCAAAGCCATCTATTGAAGAATCCCCAAAGCTAGAACTTAAGGCCCTACTAGCGCATCTGCACTATGCTTATTTGGGGAACTCTGAGACATTGCCCGTGATTATCTCATCCAGCTTGACTAACACTCAAGAAGAAAAATTGCTTAGAGTACTCCGCGAGCATAAAAAGGCTATTGGGTGGACAATTGCTGACATCAAGGGAATCAGTCCATCATTTTGCATGCATAAAAGCTTCTTGAAAGATGGACACCGCCCTAGTGTTGAGCAGCAAATGAGATTAAATCCTATCATGAAAGAAGTAGTAAAGAAGGAACTAATTAAGTGGCTTGATGCAGGTATCATCTTTCCTATCTCTGACAACAACTAGGTAAGCCCAGTGCAATATGTGCCTAAAAAGGGAGGGATGACTGTGGTTGAGAATGAAAAAAATGAGCTAATTCCTACTCGCACTATGACGGGGTGGAGAGTTTGCATTGATTACAGAAGGCTCAACAAGGCAACCCGCAAGGACCACTTCCCACTTCCATTCATTGATCAAATGTTGGATATATTAGCAGCGCATGAATATTATTGCTCCTTGATGGTTATTCGGGATACAATCAGATTGTCATATGCCTAGAGGACCAGGAGAAGACCACTTTTACTTGTCCGTATGGCACTTTCGCCTTCAAGCGAATGCCGCTTAGTCTTTGTAATGCACCAGCTACCTTCCAGAGATGCATAATGGCTATTTTCGCTGATATGGTGGAAGTTTTTATGGATGATTTTTCAGTATTTGGGTCTTCTTACGATGATTGTTTGAAGAATTTGCTGGACCATTGTGAAGAAATAAATCTGGTACTGAATTGGGAAAAGTGCCATTTTATGGTGCAGCAAGGCATCGTGTTGGGTCATAGAGTGTCTAAGCGGCATTGAAGTTGATAAGGCGAAGGTGGAGGCAGTTGAAAAATTACCTCCACCTATTTTTGTGAAGGGTGTCCGGAGTTTCTTGGGACACGCGAGATTCTATCAGCGCTTTATTAAAGATTTTTCTAAAATTGCTACTCCCTTGTGTAGGTTGCTTGAAAAGGATGTAACTTTCAATTTTGATGATATCTGCCTTAAGGCATTTGAGGAACTCAAAAAAAAGTTGGTGGATTCTCCCATTATTGTGGCACCAGATTGGTCTTTACCATTTGAACTTATGTGTGATGTGAGTGACCATGCTATTGGGACAGTGCTAGGCCAGAGGAAAGACAAGGTATTTTATTCCATCTACTATGCGAGTAAGACTCTTGATGATGCACAACTCAATTATACCACCACTGAAAAGGAGTTGTTAGCTGTTGTGTGGGCCTTTGAGAAATTTCGGGCATACTTGGGGGGAACGAAAATCATAGTCCATACCAATCATGTAGAAATCAGGTATCTATTTACAAAAAAAGAATCTAAGGCTAGATTGATGCGTTGGGTTTTGTTGTTGTAGGAATTTGATGTAGAAATACGAGATCGAAAGAGGACAGAGAACCAAGTAGTTGACCATCTATCAAGGCTGGAAAATCATGACCACGTGGAGGAGGGTTGCCAAATTAAAGAAGTATTTCCTGATGAGCAACTTTTTGCTATCACCCAAGATCCCCCCCATGGGACGCAGACTATGTGAATTATCTTGTGAGTGGGGTACTTCCTCTTGAAATTGAATCTGAAGCTAGAAAGAGGTTTCTACATGATGTGAACTTCTACTATTGGGATGAGTCATATTTTTACAAGCAATGTGCTGATCAGTTGATGAGGAGATGCATTCAAGAAAAGGAGGTAGAATTAGTATTGTATGATTGTCATGCATTACCTTATGGGGGCCATCATGGAGGAGATAGAACAACTACAAATGTATTACAATCCGGTTTTTTGGCCAAATTTATTCAAGGATGACCATGCATTTGTTAAGAAGTGTGACCAATGTCAAAGAACATGAACAATAACAAAGAGGCATGAGATGCCTTTGAATAACATCCTGGAAGGTGAGAATTTTGATGTGTGGGAGATAGATTTTATGGGACCATTCCCATCATCCAGAGGAAATAAATACATTTTGCTAGTAGTTGACTACGTGTCAAAATGGGTGGAGGCAATTGCATTGCCAACAAATGATGCCATGGTGGTAGTTGCGTTTGTGAAAAAGAACATATTTTCCACGTGCCTTAATTAGTGATGAGGGAACTCATTTTTGCAATCGGTTGTTGAATAATCTTCTAGCTAAATATGGAGTCTGCCATATAATTGCTACAACATATCATCCTCAAACAAGTGGGCAAGCTGAGGTATCAAACAGAGAAATAAAGCAAATTTTAGAGAAGACGGTGAGTGTGAATAAAAAGGATTGGGCTGCAAAGTTAGATGATGCCTTGTGGGCATATAGAACTGCATATAAAATGCCAATTGAGGCGTCACTTTATAAGCTTGTTTATGGGAAGGCATGTCACTTGTATTTTGAACTTGAACACAAAGGGTATTGGGCCATTAAGAAGTCAAATATGGACCTTGACGCCGCGTGTGAGAAAAGACTCTTGCAGTTGAATGAATTAGATGAGTTCAGGCTGCACTCTTACGAAAATGCTAAGCTATATAAAGAGAAGACTAAAAGATGGCATGACAAGCATATCAAGCCACGTCACTTCAATCCAGGCCAACAGGTATTATTATTCAATTCTAGGCTAAAGTTATTTCCTGGGAAGTTAAAATCGAGATGGTCAGGCCCCTTTGAGGTGGTAAGAGTCACTCCTTATGGTGCAATTGAGCTGCGAGCTTTAAATGGTAAAAGAAAATTCTTGGTGAATGGACACAGAGTTAAGCACTATTGGGGAGGAATAATTGATCGGGAGAAGACCAAAGTTGTACTCGTTGATAAGTAAGCGAGGCCCTGCGTCGTGCCGCGACATTAAATCAGGCGCTTGTTAGGAGACAACCCAATTTTTATTGCTTTCATAGTTTAACTTCTTAATTTTTTTAGTTAGAGTAGAATAAATTTTGTATTTTCTTTGTAGGCATAGAAATTATAGGTAGAATGGTGTATGACATGTAAATTGGGTATATAAAAGGCTAAGGGGATCGGGATGTATATAAAAAAAGAATTTATTGAAAGCAGTGCCCAGGCCAGCGTCTAGCGCTACCTGAGGTGCTGAAGGCAGTATGGAAAAATTCCCCAGCTCCAGGCATAGCGCTGAGCGCTGGGATGGGGGTGGCTAGGTATTATTTTTTTTTAAGTTTTCGTTTATTTCATAGATTAATAACCCATACCTATCAACCCAACCCATCTACCCATATACTCTCACATTAAAACCCATTTATTACCCATAGCCATCCCCAACTCAACTTAAACGTTAACCCAATTAAACTCAAAACACCTAATTTCAAAAATCAGAAAAACAAAAAAAACGCTACTCTCTCTCTCGCTGCCTCTGCCGCGACTTCTTCTTCTCATCCTAAATTCTGCAAGTGTGTTCTTCTTCTTCTTTTTCTTCTTCTTCTTCTTCTTCTTTTTATATTTTAATTGGTAGATAACAATGTACATCCCATCTCCCAAGTGCCCTAATCCTCAAAGTTTCCCTTATGTAGTTTCTTGATGAATTTTTATGGTGGGTGGTCCACATTGGTCAAAAATTGTTTGGTTATTGTGTATATGGACTAGTAAACTAGAATTTCCTCTACTTCGTTGAAATTTGGGAGGGCCACCATATTCCACCATTATTAAACTAGAATGCACACACTTTATGCCCACAAGGTGTTTGTTCAAATGTTTGAATGAAGATTTTGGTGTACAAGTGAAGTCTGAGTAACCGAGTATATTTGTGTATGAATTTAGGCTAAGTTTGGGGTGTGTGGGGATTACTTTACATGCTAGGGAGTTTGGATTCGATGCAAACATATTCATACACCATCTATCTTGTATAATGTATGTTGTAGAATATTGTAAATTAAGCTAATTTAGTGTAGTGTAGAAGTTGTAGGAAGGTGAGTAACATATGCATCTTGCTTGCCTTCGGGTGAATTCACTAAGCCATACTCAATCACTTGTGTGTGGCATTGATTAGTGCCTTTTAGTTATTGTATGGCATGGGGAAGTCTTGAGTATCCATAGCTTTGGAGTGCAACACTTGAGCATTTTAGATCAAAATTTTTGAAGTATTGTACATTGCGTCTTCGGTTTTAAGTGTGTGGTCATTTCATGACTTGCACGACAACCTTAGGCATATTTCTTGATGCATTCTCACATTCATGCTTAATTGTGTTGCATGGTATTATGGCTCGTGATAGTTCTAGCAAAGGCAAGGGCATTGGAAAGTCCTCCTTCACTTCCTCCGCACCCAAAAAGCAAAAACAAGGAGAAGGATCCTCACGGCAAGCTAAAGGAAAACAGGTTGCCGAGGGATTATAGTAGGCGCCATTGAGACCGAGGCCTCACTTGGATTTGATCAATGATGTGGCTATTGCATGGCACAGGGACTTCGTGCCATATGGATTGTACATCTCCGAGATGGGAATTAATACCAAGGCTTTAGAAAGAAACTGCTCGGAGGTACTTGGCCGGCTACACGCACTAAATATGAACAAGTTCCTAGAATGCCCTGGGCATGCAAATCTGAGCATGGTTCGGGAACTATATGCCAACTGGGATACAGGATGGGGCACTGCACATGTACGGGGGAAGAACATGCCTATGGATAGAGCGTCCTTATGAGCATATTTGGGGGTTGAGAATGCTGATCTGAGGAGGCTCCAGAAATTTGTCAGAAGCCCAAAATACATGTTGATACGTCACACTCTATGTGGTGTGGATTCAAATGCTAAGTGGATCAGGAAGCAAGGCAACATTCACCTTTCTATGGTTCGCTCTGATTTCAACAAGACTATTTTGTGCAAGCCCAACCCATGCCAGTGGAACACAACAACGACTGCACTCGAGCTAGAGTGTGTGTCATATTCTTCTTGATGACTGGCAGACCCATTAATGTGGGTAAGATTATGCTCGGTGAGATGACCTGCACGATATTTGGGCGGCAGATTAAGAGGTTCTTCTTCGGCAACTTACTCACACAATATATGTTATTCCGAGGAGTGCCAGAGTACCCAGGATATGATGAGGTGGTGGAGGCTCAGTCAGGGCTTTTGGGCATCACATCTCTGTTAGAGACGTCGTCAAAGCTTACTCCAACATCAAGGATTGAACGAGACGAGAACTTCAATAGGTTCCTCTATAACTCTTTGAATTTACTCATGAGTAGGGCTGGTATTTCAGAGGAAGAGCGTATGCATTTACACAGTGACTTGCCGAGCACGTCCAAGGAGATGTTGGGGATTGCACCTGGCAGCCCCGTTCATTCATCGGAGGAAATAAACTCTGTCAAGGGCTCAGACACGGAGGATGAGGTTGGTGATGATGTTACGGGGTCCATGGCTTTGGTGCCTCTAGGACCGGATGATGATGTGCATAGAGCTGCTGATGGAGGGCACTCTGAGGAGGAGGACTCCGACTGATAAGGATTTGTTTTCACCCTACTCTGTTTTACATTTTTATATGCATCGGGGACTATACATAGACTAAGTGTGGGGTGGGAGGAATACTACATGTGATGTATTTGTATGTCTTGTATCAATATATTTTAATTTGTTTTTATATTAGTTCTAATTATTTTAGTTTGTTTTAAAAGAAAAAAAACAAAAGAAAAAAATATATAAATACAAAAAAGAAAAAAAATAGGAAAAGCTCGGACTTTTACCGACGATGGATCTTTTGGACAATTTTCTTGAGGGATAAAGTCCGGTTAAAAACACCAAAAAGATTTTTTTTAAGAATAGTTAAGTAGTATCCTTGGTTTTTCTTTGGGCGCCGATTCTTTTCCAAGGGTGTAGCTCGAACCGGGTACTTTATTTTTTTTAGGAGTAGTTTAGGAAGAAACTGAGTTGCTCGGAGAAACTCATTGACATGGTTGATGCTGGCACATTAGGCTATGACACACATTCTATCTTCCCGGGTATTTTGTTTGAATTGTGACATCTAAGTAAAGTAAATAGCCCATTTTTTGACATTTGTTTCTCAGTTGTTCGACTTGTATGCCACATAGTGCAATATTGCTTAATTTTTCTCAATTATGTGTGCTTGATTGACTTGAGAGATGAACAAAACTATCGTGATTGAGTCATATGCAATGTGTGTGTGAGGATTTGTGATCTTCGGTGCTATCCTGTGTAGTCTAGAACTTGCCCTGTGTGTTAATCAAAGCGAAATTGTAAGTTGTGCTAATCTAGGAGATGACGTAGGCATTTTCTTGCTTGATCAAAGATGTGCTTGTCACATAAAAATAAAATTTTCCATTGCTAGCCCATTTAAGCCTATAGACCCTTTTTTGGCAACCACATTACAAGCCATACCCCTATTTTGTTCTTATTTGAGATTGTTGAACCTTTACCTCCTAAGGCACTTAGTTAGTGGAACCATGGAAGGGCCCGTTGGTGCACTAAAGTTAAAATAAAGTCACTAGCCAATAAACTTTAATGTATGGAGTGTGTGAAGAAAAAGAAAAAAAAAATGATAGTGAAAGTATGTAGAAAAACACATACCTCCAATTCTTAATAATTTGTGCTAGTGGGAGTATAGAAGTTCTTAATGAAAGTAAGGGTTATATTGCATATGGCTTGTGGCAAGTGAATTGGTTGAGAAGAATATGTGTTTGAATTGTGAGTGTAGTGTATTAAAGTTTTAGGAGGGTTAGTCACTATTTCTAAATGTATCATACCCGTCCCTTAGCCTACATTACAACCTTAAAGTCCTAATTGATCCTAAATTTGGCTAGATTAAATAAGTAGAGATATACATTACGAGCAAGCTTATGGTACGACCACAGGATGCATATGAATTCTTTGTGTGAGTGAGCGAATTTTTGTTCAATTATGGGATGTCCTTAATTTATATTCAAAAGCACATTTAAATATGTGGACTAGTATATATTCACTCTTTCATTTGTTGGTAAGGGCACATGATCTCATGAATGATTGGTGATGTTGTAAATTTTCTTGTTAGGTGAGTACATGAGTTGAGGGTGCTTAGTGGTTACAAGTCGGCTTTTGAGGTTGGGTGATGACAAATAGGTTATTGGAATTGATTGAATTGAAATGTTATACTTGGGCATATTTAAACGGGAAGAATGTAAAATTATGTATGTTCATGCTTGTGTGCAGGTATTGATCATAGTCAAGGGTAGAGTGTATGACAAAAAGTTGAATTGCTCCTCTATAGTTGAGACTTGTACGTAGTTGGGAGTTTATTTGATAGTCCCATTGCTTGAGGACGAGCAAAAGTCTAAGTGTGGGGTGTTGATGTTTAGCTTAAATTATATATATTTATATATATACCGCCTCATGTTTTACTTTTGTTTTATGGATTTATTATGTAAAATGTGTTGATTTATTTTAATTTGAGGTGTTTTTATGTGTAGGAATGATCCGGGAGCAATTGGGGGCGAAAGGTGCAAGATTAGAGCCAAAACAGACGAAAAAAGCAAAAAATGAAAATTCCAGCGCCACAGCCAACGCCTAGCGCTATCTGTGGCACCAAAAACAGTGTACTCCAATTTGACAGCGTCTGGCGCCGGGCTGGGCGTTGGTGGCGTGGATCATGTCCAATTTTCCCCGGGAGAAGGTTATTTCGGCCCTACACCTACCCAACACAGATAAAAGCAAGACTAAACTTATTTTTAGGGGGAGACGCCACTTTGAAGAGAGAATACACACGAGAAACATCCGGGAGCAAAGAGATCTCCGTTTTCTTCATTTTTTCTTAGTATTTTCAATTATCCAACACTTATGAAATTGTTTGCTATTATCATGAGCGGCTAAAACCCATAGTTCTGGGGTTGTGATTTAACCATGAATATTGTTGTTTAATGTTGACTTAAACTTGATTACAATTCACTAATATATGGTTATTTTTTCAATTTTGTGATTAATTTCTTATTTTTCTGGCCAACAGTTAGGTTCTATTTACTATCTATACTATTCTTGGGAAATCCATGTTTAGATTAGAGAAGAATTGAAGAGAGCACGATCTTAACTCTGGTGGGGGTGGGGGGATTTGTGGTTAGGATAGGAATATACCTAGTCACCGTGCTTAATTAAATATCGTAATCTTAATGCGTTCTTAATAGATTAATTTCATAGGAATATAGGCGTTAATCTATTTTGAATAGGTGAGTATTACTTCGGGAGAAGGCTATGAGAGCAATTATCGATCAATTAGCAACCATGAGTGAATTGTATGAGAGAGAGAGTTAACTAGAACACAATAGGATTGGTGAATCGATCACAACCCTGAAATATTTGTCTTTATTGAATACATAACAATCATTTTACTGCTTGATAATTAGTTATTACTTAGAATTATAGTTTAGTATAATCATATTCTTGAACTCGAATTTAGCTTCACTGAATAAAAATATTGGTGAATTAGTGGCTAGTTGATATAAGTCTCTATGGGTTCGACACTTGACTTATCATTTTATTACTTGTACGATCACGTATATTTGCGTGTACGTTTGGGAGCAACATCTTCCATGAAACTGACTTATTTTTCAACAAACGTAGTCAACATGTAAACTTTTCAAATTATTTTTGAATTAAAATTATGACAAGCTGAGAGTATTACGATTGAGGAAGCTTCATAGACATTTGCATTTGCTGATGAATGTGAATAACACTTCTTTATAATATCTTTTTGGGTTAATTATATTAAACACTGGCGTAGTATGAGTCAATTTCGAATATATTCTATGCAGGGGCAGATCTATATGGGAGGGGGTGGTTTCATGTGAATCCACCCCCCTCCTAGATTATGTATAGATCTTGTATTTTTCTAATTTTGTTCTTAAATAAGCATGTGTGAATCCATGCTCAAGAGCGCACCTTGGCTCAGCAGTTAATGAGTGAACCTTTACCCCCAAGGTTAGGGGTTTAATCCCTACTTTTACCTTTTATGATTTTTAATTAAAAATACTTTTTTGTCTTTCTTAGTTACTCGGCGTTAAGTTATTTTTTAAAAAGGAATACTTTCACTAAAATATTTCATGAAATGTGATATTGTGCTCTCATTTTTTTACTTAAAGATTATTACTGATAATAGTAGGTTGTAAGTGTTTGCTAAAAAAGAGAACTTCAAAATTGAAAGGTTCTGTCAAAAAAGTTTACATTCTGTCAAGGAATGAAGCACCAAAAAAAGATAATAAAATTAATATTAAACTCCTATTATGATCAAAACTTGTGACGACCCGGCCGGTCGTCTTAAGAACTAACGTCCCGATCCCCTATTAACTGCTTTTCTCATATTTATTTCTGCTATTTTGATTTGTCCGGATGTTCGGTTTTGAGTTTCGTAGAGTTTTGGGACACTTAATCCCTACATGAGAGCGTAAGTGTTGGAAATTTGACTGTAGTCGGAACAGTATAAAGACAGCCTCGGAATGGAATTCCGATGGCTGTTAGCTCTATTGGGTGATTTCAGGTTTAAGAGCGTGTTCGGATGGTGTTTTGGAGATTCGTAGCTAATTTAAGCTTGAAACGCCAAAAGTCGAATTTTGAAGTTTCCGGTTCGATAGTGAGATTTTGATCCGAGGGTTGGAATGAAATTTCAGAAGTTGGAGTAGCTCTGTAGTGTTGAATGTGACGTGTGTGCAAAATTTTAGGTCATTCAGACGAGGTTTTATAGACTTTTTGATTGAAAGCGTATTTTTAGAGTTTTGGAGTTCTTAGGCTTGAATCCGTGGTTGATTCGTCATTTCGATGTTGTTTTAGGTATTTTAAGGATTGGTATAAGTTTGGATAGTGGTATTAGACTTGTTTGTGTTTTTGGTTGAGGTCCTGGGGGGCCTCATGATGATTTCGGATGGTTGTCGGAAGAATTGGAAGTGGTTTGAAGCAGTTGAAGCTGTTGATATCTGTAATAACCACACCAGCAGTTGGGTCCCACAGGTGCGGAGCCACAGAAGCGGCAGAGCAATCGCAGAAGCAGAATTGGGGAGGATCGGCAGGGTCCGCAGATGCGGGAGATTTACCCAGAAGCGGTACTGCATCTGCGAATGGGTAATCGCAGGTGCGGAAGCTGGTCTTTAAATGAAAGGTCGTAGATGCGACCATGTCCTCGTAGAAGCGGGACTGCAGACGCGGTCCCTGGGCCGCAAAAGCAGATTAACTTGGTAGAAACATATAAATACTTGCCTTCGTGAAATTTAGATATTTTTCACCTCTTTTCAAATGGGAAGAAGCTTGGGAAGCATTTTTCAAGAGGGATTTTCAGAGGAGTTCATTGGGGTAAGGTCTTTGGTCCCTAAACTCATTTTTGTAGTGATTTTTATCATTATAAGCATGAAAAATTAAGGAAAATCAGTTGTAATTTGGGGGTTAGGGCTTGACTAATTAGAGACTTTTGAATGATGATTTGAGGGACCATTTGAGGTCCGATTTTGGTACTTTTGGTATGGCTGAACTCGTGAGAGTGTGAGGATTCTGGAAATATAAATTTACCCGATTTTGAGACGTGGGCTCAAGGGGCATTTTGGTTATTTTACCTAATTTTGTGTATTAGCTTAGAATTTCTTTGCAGAATCAGTTACTTGAAGTGTTATTTACTATGCAATTGAATTGAATAGATTTGGGCCATTTGAAGTCGAGTACTCGTGGTAAGAGCGTGGTTTCGGATTGATTTGAGCTGGTTCGAGGTAAGTGGCTTGCCTAACCTTGTGTGGGGGACCTTCCCCTTAGGATTTGGTATTACTATTAATTGAAATGCCTTGTACGTGAGGTGACGAGTGCGTACTTATGCTAATTGTTGAAAATCCGGTTTTCATTAAGTAATTTCTAGTATTTTTGTTTTCCTGTTTATATTACCTGCATTTAAAGCCTGTTGTTAGCTTAGGAAAGCATGTCTAAGTGTTTTAATTGCCTTATTTGCTCAAACTGCTTTATCTGAATTCCGTGCAGCATGCTAGGCTAGAATTACTTGTTTGCCTTGATATGAAATTGACATTTTTGAATATTTTCCTGATGCTGCTGTGTAATTACATTTGGGACTACGGATGTGGGATTCCGGTAGCTCCCCCTTGTTTGTTTATTTGGGACTATGATGTGGGATTCCTGTAGCTCCCCCTTATCATTTTATTTGGGACTACGGGACTGCACCCGGTAGATTCTCCCAGTACTGGTATTTACATTTGGGACTACGGAACGGGATTCCGGTAGATCCCCGCTCACTATGATTTAGACTACGGGACGGGATCCCGGGAGATACATTGGATATGTATATTTGGGACTACAGGACGGTATCCTGGGAGATCCCCGATTGTTATTTTGGCGCTGAGCCGTATTTCTTTCTGTGTTACTTTGCCTCTGTTATAGTTGTTGTTGCCCTTTTATATCTTGTGTTACTTTTACTACTGTACTTATTTATACTGTTCTGTTCTACATTGTCGAACTTTATATTTTATTTAACCTCAGTAGGGCACTAACCTTCCTCGTCACTACCCGATCGAGGTTAGGCTTGGCACTTACTGAGTACCGCTATGGTGTACTCATGCCCTTTCTGCGCATGTTTTTCATGTGAAGATCCAGGTACTTTGACTCAGTCCTATCACCCTTGAGACGTGGCGACTGTTCCAGAGACTTCGAGGTATATCTGCCGTGTCCGCAGACCAAGAAGTCCCTTTCCATTCTATCTTGTAGTGATAGCCCTTCTATTTTCTTCTGCTGATATGGACATTCCGGAGTTAGAGCATTTTTATTATATTCGTAGCAAAGGGTTTTTGGGTTTTAGAAAAGTGTATTGGTTTTAAGAGTTAATATTGTGTATGCCGAGCGGCACTTTTAAACAATGTTTTATTACTTTATTTCTGTTTTAAATTGTTTTTTTCCGCAAATTTGGTCTATCTTCCGCATCTTTGGCTTACCTAGTCGTATAGACTAGGTGCTGTCACGATAGTTCACGGAGGGCGAACCAGGGTCGTGACAAGTTGGTATCAGAGCTCTAGGTTCATAGGAGTTATGAATCACAAGCCGATTTATTAGAGTCTAGATGATCGGTATGGAGACGTCTGTACTTATCTACAAGATGCTACTTAACCGTTAGGAATATTTTCACTTCATTTGATTTCCTTGTCGTGCGAGATTTGATGTCACAATTCTAAACTTTTGTCTTCTATTCTCTTACAGATGGTGAGGACATGCGCTATCCGAGATGATCAGGCACCCGTGCCCCCTACTGCAGCCATTAGAGACCAGGGTAGAGGCTGAGGATGTGCACGTGGTGCAGCCAGAGCACCTGCGCGATCTGCTACCGAGGTACTACCAGCATCTCCAGCTAGAGTCCAGGCACCTGATACGCCTACTGCTACTACTACTCCAGCACTTCAGGAGGTTCTGGAATAGTTCATGAGTATGTACACCACTTTGGCTCAAGCAGGGTTGCTTCCCCTTGCTACAGCTATGTCTTAGGCTGGGGGAGGAGCAAAGATTCTTGCCGCCCGCACTCTTGAGAAGCAAGTGCATGTTGAGAAGGTCCTTGAGATTATTCTTGTACAGCCTGCAGTCCGAGACTAGCCCGAGGACAGGGCAGCGGTTTAAGAAGTACAAGCTTCCTGTATTCTGTGGTCTATCATCAGATGATGCTCTGGGATTTCTAGATAAGTGTTACAGTATTCTCCGTGCCATGGGTATATCAGGATCGAGCGGGGTTTCCTTCACTACTTTCCAGCTTCGAGGAGCCGCCTATGAGTGGTGGTGCACCTATGAGTTAGACAGTCCGGATAAGGCTACTTTACTGACTTGGACTCAGTTTTCAGATCTGTTCCTGAGAGAGTATGTTCCTCAGAGCCTCAGGGACGCATGGCGCGTAGAGTTTAAGCATTTGCGCCAGGGTGCTATAACTTTCTCAGAGTATGTCATCCGTTATACTAGTTTGGCTAGTCATGCACCAGCCTTGGTTTCTACTGTTCACAAGAGGATTTGCCGGTTTATTGAGGGCCTTATCCCCAACATCAGGTCTAGCATGACTCATGAGTTGGAGATAGATATTTCTTATCAGCAGGTGGTGAGCATTTCTAGGAGGATTGAGTGTATGCATGCTAGGGAGAGAGAGGAGAGAGAGGATAAGAGGTTTCGAGAGTCGGGCCATTATTCTGGTGCTCGTGCCCCAGCTGCAGGTCGTCATGGTAGGGGTTATATGAGTTACCCTGTTCATTCAGCTCTTCCAGCAGTCAGTGGTATTCCAGTCCCTCCTAGGCCTCAGGAGCCTTATTATGCACCTCCGGTTTCTAGCGTGCTTCCTGCGTGGGCTGCTTTCAGAGGTCAGTCTAGCAGACCTGACCCGAGCCAGTCACGTCCTCCTAGAGCTTGTTTTGAGTGTGGTGACACATGCCATATGGTGAAGGATTGCCCTAGACTTGGAAGGGGTGCATCTCCGCAGACTTCTTAGCCACAGCGTGCCCCACAGAGTTCTCAGGCTATGGTTACAGCTCCAATTGCTACCCCACTTGCTCAGCTAGATAGAGGTGGAGGTCCGGGAGGTAGAGGTCTCCGTAGAGGGGGAGGCCAGGCCAGATACTATGCCCTTCCTGCCCGTACCGAGGTTGTTGCCTCCGATTCTGTCATCACATGTATTATACTGGTTTGTCACAAAGAGTCATTGGTTCTATTCGATCCAAGATCCACTTACTCTTATGTGTCTTCTTATTTTGCTCTACATTTGGGTATACCTCGGGATTCTTTGAGTTCTCATGTTTATGTTTCTACTCCTGTGGGAGATTCTCTTATTGTGGACCGCATTTATCGGTCGTGTTTGGTTGCTCTTAGTGGTTTTGAGACCAGAGCTGATTTATTGTTGCTTAGTATAGTAGATTTTGATATGTTGGGCATGAACTGGTTGTCGCCCCATTATGCTATTCTTGATTGTCATGCCAAAATCGTGACGCTGGTTATGCTAGGTAATCGTGTATTGAATGGAGGGGTACTTTAGATCACACTCACAGTAGAGTTATTTCTTTTCTCAAAGCTCAATGTATGGTTGAGAAGGGGTGTGACACGTGTAAGCACGTGATTTTTTCCCTATGAAAGAATTACTCCCAAAAAAAAATTCAAAATAAAACAATTTTTCTTTGTGTGCAATTTTTGTTATTTTTGTGGTATTTTTGTATAATTATTTGTATTTTTTATGAGTGCATGTTTATTTGTTTTAATTAATAAAAATATAAAATATATCACATTTTCATTTAGTATTTAATTAAGTTTTTTTTACAAAAAAAATGAAAGTCACAAAAATAGGAATATTTTTGCATTGTTAGCATTTAATGTCAAATTATGCAATTTTGTTTTAATTGGTGTTTAATTGTGTATGATAATTTTTGTTAGGAGTTTAATTAGTATTTTTGGAGTCAATTTAGTTTGTAGCTCAATTTAGAATTTTAGTTTTATCAAAAATAAAAAAAAATAAAAAAAGAAAGAAAGAAAAGAGGGCTACAAGACGTTAATATTTGAATTGAGTCTAGTATAGCTATTTTGACTATTTTATCTTATTTCACCGCAAAAGAAGACTACAAAAATATATATATAAATTTTAGTTTGTGTATTTCTCATAATTTTGAAAAAATACAAAAATTGTACCTTACTTTTGTACTTTATATAATTTCGAAAATTACCAAAAAAAAAATATATATAGTTCTATTAATATTTTGTAGTCATTTTAATTTTGAAAAAATACAAAAATATTATTTTATATTTTATCTTTATATAAAAACGAAAATTACAAAAATAGTTTTATTAATATTTTGTAGCTATTTTAATCTTGAAAAAATATTTAAAAAGATATAGTTTTGTCTTAAATATTAGTCTTTTGGTAGTTATTTTGCTTACATAATTAGTTGAGCAACGTCGTGTTCTTATATCTCGGGTCCGGGCAAAAGAATAATATTCGGGTTCAAACTACCCGTTTTTAGGCCTAATTTTCGGGCCTAGCCCATAATAATCCGAGTCCACCACGCGTGGGGAACACGGATGGAACACGACACACGGGGAACCCCACCACGCGTGGGGGACACAAGTATTGAACCCCACCACGCATGAGGGTCCATTTTTCTTGGCAAGAGCTACAAATGCACGGGGAAAACACAGGAGGAGGGGGATTGGATTTTTGAAAAGACTGAGCACTGTTCATCTTCTTCCAAAAGAAGAAGGAACAAGAGAAAACCCTAACGACCCTACTGTCCAAACGCCATAACCATTGTCGACCACCTGCGTCCGACTCCCTCTCCGTCTCACGACCACCATCAACAAAGCCCGCCACCAGCTCCCTCTGTGAAATCACCATTGCTGCCCGCTACGAGCTCCAGCTCCACCCAAACCAACCTGCTGCTGTGTCACCTTCCCTCACGTCCAAAACCACCAAACAACACCACCAAACGACCCTTCCGGCGAGCACCTCCATAACCCTCAACCCCACTGTCGCTACCTGCTGCCCAGCTCGTCGTCGTTGCCCGTCGTCAACACCACCCAAAACGACGACTATGGCCGCCTGAAACCTGCGACCACCTTCCAGCGACGCCAGTCCGTCACCTTCCCCATTGCCACCCCTTCGAAACTGCCACCTCCAGCTGCGTCGTCGACCACCTCCACTGCCCAACACCCACCTGCCGCTGCTACTCCTCGACGCCACGACACCCTCGTCCCTCCATGCTAATCCGCTATAGTCCAAACGTCCAGCTGCTGCTTCGTCCTTTTTCAACGTCCACAAAACAGTCCGTTCAACCTCCAATAGTTCAACTCCGAGCTCGACTTGGGTTCGTTCAAGTTTTAGGATTTTCTTTCAAGATTATTTAGTTCATTTTTATTTATTTTCTGTTATGGCTTTGGTTTTAAATGTTGTTCCTAATCTTGTTTTTTTTATTATTCTATTTTTCGGATTATTGATTCTTTGTTTAAAGTGTTATTTTGTAATCTTGTTTTGTTAATTAGTTCTCCTTCTTCTTCAAGACCTTTTTATTTGGTCAAGATTTTTCTTCTGTTTGTTTGAGTGTGCGTTATAAGCTACATTCGATTTGAACAACTTCGTCGAATAGTTAGTTTATGACTGCTTTGTTTGGACGAATACAGCATGAATCACTTCGTTGGTATGTTTTGATGCTTGAATCATTTTGTGTGAATTTGACTTAAGGATTGGTTGTAGCTGTGTAGTGATTTGGTGTAGTTGTAAATCAGAGAGGTTTAAATACATATTGCTAAGAGTGAGGGCAAGACAATAATAATAGGGGATTTTCAGGGGTATTTTTGGGTGTTAAAAGATTTAAAATGATTAGTGTTAGTAGCCTGCCAGTTAATATTCAGTGTATAATTAATAAATTATTTAATGAAAAGGGATTAGTAGTGCAGAATACACCCTGTCTGGTATCTTTAAGGATGGAAAATCCGAAAATAAGCATGAGATTAATGATAAAAGTGTATAGATGCACATGAGAGGGAATATACAGGCTGAAAGTGAAAAACTTTGAATAAATAATGTTTAGTTCTAGCCTATAAATAAGGGGAGTTGATATAGAGAAGGGGACTGGAAAAAAAAAGGATTGAGACTGGAAGTTGAGAGAACAGAAATTTTCAGAACTTAAAAGTGAGAGATAGGCTAATTTTTCAGAACTAAAAATCAGTCTTTGAGAGCTAAAAACTGAAAGTGAGGTTCTTTTCTTTACTGCTGAAATCAGAATTTTGTTACTGCCATCTGTTGGATTGCGTTTAGTACTACTGATTTCAGTCAAACTTTCTGGGGTTTTCAGTTTGGTTCTTACCATTGTTACATTGGTTATTGCTGTTTTGTTGCTGTTATTTGCTGTGAGATTCTGTTGCTGTGCTACTGCTGTACATTGTTGCTCCTGACCTCTTTTCTCTATTTGTAGTTCGAATTCCAGGTACACATTCGAATCTTGTAGTGATAAAGCTTTGAAGTTGAAATGCAACAATACAATCGAACCGCTTCAATAAAGCAGATAGTAGACAATCTGGTCTATTTAGTTTTTTATGAACTGTTTTATTTTTTATTTTTTTATTTTTTTGTATAATTGGATTGAAAAGAGAAGGAATCGTATAAATGGTCATGCGCTGATATAACATGAACCTTTCAATTTTATTAGATTAATGGGGTAAATCATGATAAGTAGCATATCTCTAGTTAGTTGTTTGTTTCCATGCATATATTCAAGTAGTCCATAAATGAGATAGAGTACTTAGTCAAAACCCAATTAGTATTTCGTTTAGATGGTTAAAATTAATTTCCATTAGTCCTCTTAAGTGATTATACTCTCATCAGTATTGGCATTAATTCATGTTACAAATAATCTCACATAGATAGATTGTGGACTTGATAAAAATGTAAAAATAAGGTGGTTGGGTAGTGTCAACATTATAGCTCCAATAATAATAATAAAAGTAAATAAATAAATAAATAAATAAAGGTCGTAGTCGATAATTTTATGTATTAATAATTAAGTATACTTACACTAATGTAGAGTAGTTTCAATAAAGTATAGTTAAATTGCGAATCCATTAGGGTTAATGAATTAGTCTATAGCTTTGATCATTTAGTTAACCTCACCACAGTTAAAAATGGCTAATTGTAGTAACGTTAGTCAATATTGTACGTTTTTTTATATACATAATTCCATTTTTAGTAATATTAGCTTATGGAATAAGGCGCGAAACAATTTTTCATTTTTACAAGTTCAAGTATAATTTTCGTTAGCATCTGTTGTAATCTATTAATTAAATAAGTTACGGTTTTTTTAGCATGTAATTAACTAGGATTTTTCTTTATTAAATAAATAAATAAGCGAGACAAGCTTCGTCAAATAAAAAATAATAATAAAAAATTTGCAGGACCCTCAGTAAAGGTTTAAGAATTTTTTTTAGTCGGGAAGGGCCGTTTAGCAAATTTCACGGCCCTACCCAAAATAATAATACGCTAGTCGCTTTAGGCGCGTATTTAATAATGTTATCTCCTTAAACTCGGGTGCACATTTATATGACCCAAATCCAAATCTCAACAAAATCGAAATGTGTCTCTAATCACGGGTACATTGATTGTAACGTGGTTCGAGATATGTTTCTACGACGTTGCAATTCTCGTAAAATAATAGTAATTATGAAAGCGGTAAAAAGTTAAAATTTGCACATAAGTTCATATTTGTATAAAATCAGATAATCAAGACGAATATAACAGTTGAGCGACCGTGCTAGAACCACGGAACTCGGGAATGCCTAACACCTTCTCCCGGGTTAACAGAATTCCTTATCTGGATTTCTGGTACGCAGACTGTAATATGGAGTCATTCTTTTTCTCGATTCGGGATTAAAATTGGTGACTTGGGACACCCTAAATCTCCCAAGTGGCGACTCTGAAATAAATAAACAAATCCCGTTTCGATTGTCCTTTAATTGGAAAAACTCCCTTGCACCCTCGCGAGGGCGGAAAAAGGAGGTGTGACAGCTCTGGCGACTCCGCTGGGGATTCAACCTAGAACCACTGGTTCAGGGTTAGAAATTCGAGCTTAGATAAATTGTTATATTTGGTTTTATCTGATTTTTACATGTTTGAGCCTAATGTGCTAAATGCTGCTTTTACCGCTTTGATATTATTTGAATTGTACATATAAACTGTGCCGAAACCCTTCTCTTCTTACCTCCGGGGAGAAGCTCGCTGGTCGAGACTCCCTATTCTGTTAGTGTCAGTACCTAAAATAAGAAAGAGGCCGGATAAGTTACAAAGCCGGACGACCCCGCGGGTCCCCGGTACGTAGCCCCCTCCTCGACTCGAGTTGTCCGCTCGGGTACACAGTCGAGAACAAATACCCAGGTTATGAACCTAGAATAACTCAGCTTCATGCCGGATCCCTAGTAGGAACGTTTGTTTGCATCACGTGCATTTGACTTTGGAGGCTCAACACAGGGGTTGCGTCTGTCTAGGACAGGTGCACCAAAAAATGAAAATGACCATCTTGATGCATCTTACTTGCTACTACTTGCGCATTTATTTGATTCGGACTTGTGTGTTGACTGACTTGTGAATATCAGGAATAATATTTTGAAACTGAAAAAAAAAGAAATAGCGGTTAGGGAATTGATTGTTTATTTTTGAAAAAAAAAACCAATACCTAAATACTGTCAAAACTCTGCCGAAATTTTGAGAAAAAAAAATGTCCTATTAGAAAAAAAAAAAATAGAAAAAATAGTTTGTCTTGCCATGAAAATGAAAATGAAAATGAAAAAAGAGTCTTATTTTTAAAAGAGTTTTTTTTTATGAAAATGCCAATAAAAAATAAAAAATAAAAAGAGTCGGGCGTTGAAAGTGGTTTTATTATTTGTTGCAAATATATCTATATATATATATATAAATTCAAAAAGTTTTTCTTTATTTCCAAAAAAATATATATATATATATCTTTATTTTCCATTATTGATTTCTTTAGAAAGTCTTTTTAATTGTTTTTGGTTAAAATAAATAAATAAATAAAATAAAAATAAAAATAAAAATATTTTTCTTTTACAAAAATATAAAAATCCGAAAATATTTTGATTCTTCTTTCAAAATTGAAAAGAAAATTCAAAATTCAAAAAAAAAAATATTTTTAGAAGCATTTCTTTTATTAAAAAGTAAAATTCCAAAAATTCCAAAAATATTTTCTTTTTTCTTTAGAATAAGAAAAAAAACAAATGAAAATTCAGAAAAAAAAATATTTTCCTTTTACTTTTGAAATTCTCAAAGTTCAAATCAAAAGAAAAGGAATTCTTGGAAGTCTTTCTTTCAAAAAGAAAATCAATCAAAAATCCAAAAAAAAATAATACTTCCTTTATTCTGCTAAAGCAGTTCTTTCACAAATTCAAAAAAAACAAAATTTTTTTTATTTACTTTATTCATGACTACCCGAACTACGTCGGTTTGATTCCCACCGGATGTGGGATACGTAGGCAACCCTAATCGGGTCCAACTCCTCGATTTTGTTTTACCAATAATTATATATATATATATACCCATGTATGTATATACACATATTATTTCTTTCAAAAAAAAATGTTTGGAGTCAAAATAAAAAAATAAAAAAAATTTCCTTGTCTAAAATCACCTTAATAAATGTGCAGAATGAGCACAAGTAGGAGTTCATCTGAGGTCATTATAAACAAAGTTCCTCTGGGCTTACGCATGTGGTGGAACGACTTGGGAGGATCAGGGCAAGATACAGTCAAAATATACTTGGGAAATTTGGTTGGATTGCTGGACATCGATCCACGAGGGGACGTTATCAGGGCTCTAATTTCATTTTGGGACTCGGCTCACAACGTATTTCACTTCTCAGATTTCGAACTCACCCCGACACTGGAGGAGTTGGCAGGGTACATTGGATGTCCTAACATCCCTATGAAAGAGCAGTATCTCATTGCACCAAGGACCGTAACCATACACAAATTCCTGGACATCGTAAAGATCCGCAGAACGGTACATAACCCAGAGTTATCAAAAGGGTTTTGTAGTTTTGCATTTCTGTACGACAGGTACGGTCATCTGGGAGGGTTCAACAATCCCGAGAATAAGATTTGCAGTGGGGAAAGCCGTTTGAAATGGGAATGGCATAGATGTATTGCTTTCATGATAGCCTTTCTAGGTTTTCTGGTGTTCCCTAGAAAGGATGGGAAAATTAACATACAAATCGCTGGGGTCGTCAGCACTTTGCTCAAGCAAGAAAACAGCACTCTAGCACCAATGATAATAGCAGATATTTTCCGCGCACTCACTATTTGCAAAACCGGAGGGGTTTTCTTCGAAGGATGTAACATACTACTGCAAATGTGGATGATAGAGCATCTATGTCATCGCCCTCAATTGCTGAAATATGGGTCATCACAAAAGACTTGTATAGAAGAGTTTCCCACCAGGATCGACGGTTTCAGATTGCCGGAAGGGGTTGCCGAATGGGTCACGCTACTGCGCTCTATTTCAGCAAACCAAATAGAGTGGGCATTCGAATGGCTACCCATAGAGGAAGTCATACACATGTCAGCCACCAAATCTTATTTACTGTTGATGGGTCTCCAAAGTATCCAGCCCTACGCACCATGCAGAATATTGAGACAGTTGGGACGATACCAAATAATCCCAAAAGAAGAGGATCTCAGTAGTCAGGTGATCGAAATCGGGCCTGGTGGGCAGTTCCCTGAGGCGGTTGTTCGGCGAATCTGGAATGAATGTCAAACCCTGAAGGTAGATACTTGTGTACGAGACAGGGCCAAGGGCGAAGTGTCGCCAAAATACCTCACGTGGTACCGAAGAGAGCTTGAGCACCAGAGACCAACTAAGAGAGCTCACATCCAAGACTTTGAGGAATCATCACATGCACAATGGGGCTGGTTAAAAAGAGAGGAAGGCTACCGGGCTGAAATCGGGAAGCTAAAACAACAAGTTGAAAAGCTTGTATTTGAGAACAACGTGCAAATCGCCTCCGAGCGGGTTGAGAAGAACAAGTTAGCCCAAGAAAACCAGACACTAAAGGCCCGCATTCGCCTAGCCAGTAAGAGTAACATCGACCGACAGAAGCGTCGCTCCGACGAAAGATTGATAGCAAGTTTGAGAAATCAGGTCATCCAAAGCCAAGGAAAATTAGAACAATCAGAAGCTTGCGTAGCAAGAATGAAGGTCAGATGGGCAAAATGCACAATGGCCCGGAGGCAGCGTCTACAACAGGTCATAAGGGATTATGAAATGAGCATCGGGATATTAAGGAAAACGAACTCCACTCTTCATGATCGGATCATCAAACAAGCACGAGATGCCCAGGCCGATAGAAGACATTGTTACGATGCAATGGCCTGCATGGAAAGACAAATGGAGTTGTTCCAGGATCGACTTGCCGACAATGCTCAGGCACTGGGATTGAAGAACCGACGAATCAAGCAATTATTCGTTGAAAGGGACAACATTCGAGGAAAGATTGACGAAATTGGGCATTACATCTACATGAAATGCCTATCATGTGAGCAAATACCTCGGAAGACCCTCCTTATTTCCGTCATAGGCTGCGTCCACCGGATTATGAACGAGTTGAAAAGCTTGCAGAGAGACCTCACACCAAGGGCCGCAGAAAGGCCGAATGATGCCTCGCGGGCCCCTAAGTTGGAAAATTAATCTTTGGTCGAGTCCTGTTTATTTGACTTTGTTGCTTTCCCATATGTTGTTTTCTTTTCTTTTAGTCAAATCGGGTTAAGAACTGTGGAGTCTGTACCATTGTTGTTCCTTGTTTGAAGTAATTTGTAATAGCAAAATTTTGAGAATGAATTTAATGATTCCAAAAGAATTTTGTGTTTCTTTACTTTATGGCAGAACTACGCCTGGTCTGATTCGCGCGGGGACGTGATACGTAGGCAATCCCCATAAGATTCGACCGCCTTTAATAAAGAAAGAAAAAGAAAAATAATAAATACAAGAATAAAATAAAATACAGGGTTTCCCAAAGTGCTTTAAAAGGACAAATGAGCAAGCCGGGATGACACATGTTGTTTGAAGCAAAGCATGTTAGAAACGGTTAACTGCCTAGGAGCATTGCATCCTCGATGTGTTGTTATCAAATCTGTTAAGCTCTAACGCTAACAAAGTTTGTTGTTGTCTGCATCCAGACAGTTAGTTGTTAAAGAATTTTGGCAACACACCCTTACCAAACCAGATCCAAAGGACCAGTAGCAACAAGCATGACTACTTCAGAGAATAGTACCGAGGGAGAAAGGCCGATGAGACAGTTGTTAAAAGAAGCGATGGAAAAGATTGAAAGGATGGGACTAGAGATGAATGCAATGCAGCTAGCTTTAGCCAAAGCACAAAAGAACCCTGAGCCACTGGGGCACATGTCGGAATACCATCACTCCGGCCCTTCAACAAGCCTCACGAATCCCTGTTATCATCAAGAAAGAAGCCCCCACGATTCCCAAGCTCCACCACCGCATCAACCTCTCCCAACACCAAATGTTCCCACTTTTGTGGGACCCACATCAGCCACCCTGCAAATAACGGCCAGCGAGCCATTGTTTCAGGCTCCCGATACGCAATACTAACCCTCTGAGCCTACATTCCATGCCCCCGAACCACATGCCTACAATCCGCATTTGGAGGTACCGGTAGAAATTGAAAAGCCGGCTAAAGCCCCAGAACAAGATGAGGTATTGAGGAAATTCAAATGCCTGGAGCAGTCCTTCAGGAACCTGCACGGATTGGGCAACCAGGTCAGCGTGGCCTACAAAGATCTATGCCCTTTCCCGGATGTCCAACTCCCGACTGGTTTCAAGATGCCTAAGTTTGATCTATATGAAGGGCACGGTGATCCCATGGCGCATTTGCGGGGATTCTGTAGCAAAATGAGAGGGGCAGGCGGCAAGGATGAGCTGCTGATAGCTTATTTCGGCCAAAGTCTGAGCGGATCGACACTAGAATGGTATACCAGGCAGGATTCCAGCAGATGGTACACTTGGGATGATCTGGCGCAGGCTTTCGCAGGTCATTTCCAATACAATCTCGAGATAGTCCCTGACCGTCTCACATTGTTAAGGACCGGGAAGAAGCTCGGAGAAAGTTTTCGCGAGTACGAGTTCCGCTGGAGAGAGCAAGCGGCCAGAGTCGATCCTCCCATGAGAGAGGGAGAGATGGTGGACTACTTCTTGCAAACACTGGATCCAACCTACTTTGGTCACTTGGTGACGACGGTTGGAAAATCCTTCAACGAGGTAGTGAAGATAGGGGTCATGATAGAAGAGGGTCTGAGGTCTGATAAAATCCTGAATTACTCGGCACTCAAGGCCACGAACCAGGCTATTCAGAGCGGCACGGGAGGTGCGCTGGGAAGAAGGAAGAAAGAAGAAATTGCCACGATTGAGGCAAGCAGTTGTCCCAGGTCTGGCAAACCCCACTACAACCAACCCAGGCCCCACAGGCCAAACTACCCATACAGCCCAACACAGCACTACTACCCACCTCGAGAACCACATTTCTCCATACACCAAGCCCAGACATACACTCAGCCTCCGGTTCGCCCGCAATGGCGCGCGCCAGCTCCCCAGAACACATATGCACCACCACAAAACACCTATCCTCCACCGAGGGCATATAGAAACTCTCCAGGGGCAAGCTTTCGGGGAAATCCGGATGCTAGGAATGACAGGTTGCGGAAACACAGAACTTTCACCGAGTTGGGAGAAACCTACACCGCTTTGTTCCGCAAATTGAGGCAATTGGGTTTGGTTAGTCCTGTCCAGACTCGAGAACCAAATCACCCACCCCAGAATTTGGACCGATCAGTAAGCTATGAGTACTGCTCAGGGATGCTGGGGCATGATACCGAAAAGTGTTGGAAGTTGAGGCATTCCATACAGGATCTTATTGATACCAATAAGATCGAGGTCCAGACACCGGAGACTCCTAACATCAACCAGAAGCCACTGCCAGCGCACCACGAGACTCACATGATTGAGTTGGTGTATGAGGGAGGAGAGTTGAGAAAACCTTCACAAACAGTGATGATGATCCAGGCCACTCCGAAAGAAGGACCGACCAGTGGAGGAATGGGGGTACAGTCCCAGGGAGAAGGCATCAAGCCGGTAGTGATATTGGGAAAGAGCCCGTCCGCCATAACAAGCAAACCCGAGCCAAACAAGTTGGTAATATCAGGGGCTCCGCCCACACCTGTGGTTGTGTTGAAAGGGGTATACAGGGAACTGGTCACCATAAAGCCTGTAGTTCAGTTGCCGATGATTGATAGCAAGGCTGTGCCTTGGAAATACGAGAAGGCAGTGGTGATGTACAAAGGAAAACAAGTGGAGGAAGTTAGTTGTGAAGCGCAAGGGCTGACTCGATCAGGTCGGTGTTTTGCTCCGGTGGAGGTGAGAAGAACCAACCCCGCTACAACCAAGAAACCTGTGTCCGAAGAAGAGGCTGAGGAGTTCTTGAGGAAGATGAAAGTACAGGACTACTCCGTGGTTGAACAGCTGAGGAAAACACTGGCCCAGATCTCGCTGCTGTCATTACTAATCCATTCTGAGGAGCATCGTCGGGCCCTGATGAAAATATTAAACGAAGCTCATGTACCCAACGAGATTTCTGTAAACCACCTGGAAACCATTGCCAACAAAAATTTCGAGGTGAACAGGGTAACATTCTCAGATGATGATCTGCCAGTGGAAGGTACGGAGCACAATAAAGCTCTCTACCTAACTGTCAAATGCGAACACTCGGTAGTTGCTCGGGTATTGGTGGATAACGGTTC
Source organism: Nicotiana tabacum (assembly GCF_000715075.1). Classification (NCBI taxonomy): domain Eukaryota; kingdom Viridiplantae; phylum Streptophyta; class Magnoliopsida; order Solanales; family Solanaceae; genus Nicotiana; species Nicotiana tabacum. The sequence continues at coordinate 23,541,248 of NC_134097.1, read as the reverse complement.
GAGTGCCAATATTTGTCCATTATCCACTCTGAACCAGTTAAAGATCGACCACGGAAGAATCCACAAGAATAGCATCTGTGTTCGGGGATTTGACGGAAATGGAACAGCCACTGTGGGGGATGTTGTGCTTGAATTGACCATCGGTCTGTTCCAGTTTACCATGGAATTCCAGGTATTAGAAGCCACAGTATCTTATAACATGCTGCTAGGACGACCATGGATCCACGCAGCCAAAGCAGTGCCTTCCACCCTACATCAGATGGTCAAGTTCGAGTGGGATAGACAAGAGGTCGTACTACACGGCGAGGACACGTCATGCACCATGGGTGGCGCCATTGTGCCATTCATAGAGACCGATGATGACAAAGGTCCTTGGGTCTACCAGATTTTCGATACAATGTCGGCAAATAAGATTTCTGAGGGTGAGATCCTTCAGTACCCTAGGGTAGATTCCGCAACAATCATGATGGTCTCGGAAATGCTGGGCAACGGGTTCGTGCCGGGAAAAGGCCTGGGAGTTGAGCTTTAGGGGATTGTCCAACCTGTATCCCTGCCCAAAAACTTGGAAAACTTCGGTTTGGGGTTCAAACCAACCACGGCAGATAGGAAGCAAGCGCAAAAAATGAAGAAGAGAGTTTAGTTTCTGCCCAAGCTGGTGCCACGTCTCTCAAGGTCTTTTGTCAGAGCAAGCGCCAAGGGGCCGCCAGTCCCAAATATTCTAGGACCATTGATTGGTATGGATGGGGACCTGAATCAGAGTTTCGAGAGGCTATTCGCTGATGTCAGTATGGTAGAAGCTGGAGAGAGTTCCAGCAGAGCGGAGATACAATTTGTGGGGCCTAAGGCCAAGACTAACAATTGGACGGTTACTCCTCTTCCTGTCCGAGGGGAGTCTTGGTAGTAGGCTTTGATTTATGTTTTTTGTTTGTTTTGTTTTGTTCGGATTATTCCAGGGTGTAATCCAAATTTTACTTTTGTTTTTTAAAAGTGTGAACCCTTTTATCCCGCAAGTTTAATAAAGTTCTCTTCTTTTGTCTCATTTTAATTTTGTCTTGTTCTTTTTCTTTCTGAACAGTTCTCTTTTTACTGGTTCTAATGACATGGCATGCACAACGGATCTTCGACCTAGTCTAATAAATCAATCCGCATCCAACTTAATGATACAAGAGGTCGTTTGTGACAATGAATCTGAATATGACGAAGATAAAGCCTTCGAAGAGATAAACCGAGAACTGTGCCAATTTGAAGAAAAAACCAAACCTAACCTAAATGACACTGAGGCTGTGAATCTAGGAGACGCTGATAATGTCCGAGAAACCAAGATCAGCATCCATATTGAGCCGAATGTCAGGGAAGAATTGATCAAAACCCTCGTGGAATTCAAAGATGTTTTTGCATGGTCATATGATGATATGCCGGGATTAAGCACCAATTTAGTGGTTCACAAATTGCCCACTGACCCGGCATACCCTCCGGTCAAGCAAAAGCTAAGGAAATTTAAAACAGAAATGAGTGTAAAGATCAAAGAAGAGGTGATTAAGCAGTTGCAGGCGAAGGTCATTCGGGTCACTCGATATCCCGAGTGGTTGGCCAATGTGGTACCAGTTCCAAAGAAGGATGGGAAAATCAGGGTGTGCGTCTACTACCGCAACCTCAACAAAGCAAGTCCCAAGGACAATTTTCCATTGCCCAACATCCATATCTTGATCGATAATTGCGCTGGGCGCGAGATCGGATCCTTTGTGGATTGCTATGCGGGTTATCATCAGATCCTAATGGACGAGGAAGATGCGGAAAAGACATCATTTATCACGCCATGGGGAACTTACTGCTATTGGGTAATGCCGTTCGGACTGAAGAATGCCGGGGCAACGTACATGCGAGCAATGACTGCTGTTTTTCACGACATGGTACACAAAGAAATTGAGGTCTACGTAGATGATGTGATCATAAAGTCTTGGCGTCAGGAAGACCATGTAGCAGACCTAAGGAGATTCTTCCAAAGACTCCGAAGGTATGATATCAAGCTTAACCCAGCCAAATGCGCATTCGGGGTTCCATCAGGAAAGCTGTTAGGATTCATCGTCAGTCAACGGGGTATTGAGCTGGACCCATCTAAGATCGAATCCATCCGAGATTTGCCACCGCCAAAGAACAAAACAGAGGTAATGAGTCTATTGGGTAGACTCAATTACATCAGCAGGTTCATTGCTCAACTCACAGCAACTTGTGAGCCCATATTTCGGCTGCTGAAAAAGGATGCTGCGGTAAGTTGGACGACAGAGTGTCAAGAGGCTTTCAACCAAATCAAAGGGTATCTGTCTAATCCACCCGTGTTGGTCCCGCCTAAGCCAGGGAAGCCCTTAATTCTTTATCTGACGGTCCTGGAAAATTCATTTGGTTGTGTACTGGGGCAACACGATGACACAGGAAGGAAGGAGCAGGCCATTTACTATCTTAGCAAGAAATTCACAGTATATGAGGTCAAGTACACTCAACTCGAGAAAACATGCTGCGCCCTAACTTGGGTAGCTCAGAAGTTGAAACACTACCTGTCCTCGTATACTACTTATCTCATATCCCGTTTGGACCCATTGAAGTATATCTTTCAGAAACCTATGCCCACAGGGAGGTTGGCAAAATGGCAAATTCTGCTCACAGAGTTCGATATCGTCTATGTGACGAGGACAGCCATGAAACCCCAAGCGCTGGCCGACCATTTGGCAGAGAATCCCGTTGATGAAAAATACGAGCCTTTAAGAACGTATTTTCCCGACGAAGAAGTGATGCATACAAGTGAGCTGGAGTTACCCGAGGAACCGGGTTGGAAGCTTTTCTTCGATGGAGCCGCGAACGCAAAAGGGGTTGGAATAGGAGCAGTACTCATTTCTGAAACAGGACGCCATTATCCTGTTACGGCTCAACTACGCTTCTATTGCACCAATAATATGGCCGAGTATGAAGCTTGCATTTTGGGTCTGCGATTAGCTGCGGACATGGATGTCCAAGATGTTTTGGTCTTGGGAGACTCGGACCTCTTGGTACATCAGATTCAGGGTGAATGGGAAACACGGGATTTGAAACTTATACCATATCGACAATGTTTGCACGATCTGAGCAAGCGATTTCAATCGGTGAAATTCAAGCATATCCCGAGAGTTCATAACGAGGTTGCGGATACATTGGCCACCTTAGCATCAATGTTGCACCACCCTGACAAAATGTATGTTGACCCTCTGCATATTCAGGTTCGTGATCAGCACGCTTATTGCAACGCGGTAGAAGAGGAAGCAGATGACGAGCCCTGGTTTCATGATATCAAGGAGTACCTCAGAATGGGGATATATCCGGAACAGGCCACTAGAGACCAAAAAAGAGCCCTTCGGCGTTTATCGAATGGTTTCTTCCTCAGCGGAGGAGTTTTGTACAAAAGAACCCCGGATTTGGAATTGTTAAGATGTATAGACACCGGTCAAGCCACGACGGTCATGGCAGAGGTACATGCTGGAGTTTGCGGGCCGCATATGAGCGGATATGTATTGGCAAGGAAGATCCTTCGAGTAGGGTATTATTGGCTTACCATGGAGCATGACTGTATCTCTTTCGTGAGAAAATGCCATCAGTGTCAGATACATGGAGATCTGATTCATTCTCCGCCAACAGAGTTACATACGATGTCAGCACCCTGGCCGTTTGTGTCATGGGGCATGGATGTCATTGGACCTATCGAGCCGGCAGCATCCAACGGTCATAGGTTCATTCTAGTAACCATTGACTACTTCACCAAATGGGTTGAGGCTAAAACCTTCAAGTCGGTAACTAAAAAGGCAGTGGTGGATTTTTTGTACTCCCATATCATCTGCAGATTTGGGATCCCAAAAGTAATCATCACGGATAACGGTGCAAATCTTAACAGCAGCCTGATGAGAGAGGTATGCCAACAATTCAAGATTACACACCGCAATTCCACCCCATATCGTCCCAAGGCGAATGGAGCGGTCGAAGCAGCCAATAAGAATATCAAAAAGATACTGCGGAAGATGGTGGAAGGGTCCAGACAATGGCACGATAGATTACCCTTTGCTTTGTTGGGTTATCGCACTACCGTCCGGACCTCCATAGGTGCAACTCCATATTTGTTGGTGTACGGAACCGAGGCCGTAATACCGGCGGAGGTCGAAATTTCGACCCTCCGGATTGTTGCTGAAGCCGAAATTGATGATGATGAATGGGTCAAAGCTCGACTAGAACAGTTGAGCTTGATAGACGAGAAAAGATTGGCAGCAGTGTGCCTTGGTCAGCTGTATCAGAAGAGAATGGCAAGAGCATACAATAAGAAAGTACGCCCCAGGAAGTTTGAAGTAGGGCAGCAAGTATTGAAGCGGATCCTCCCGCATCAAGTCGAAGCAAAAGGCAAGTTCGCCCCAAATTGGCAAGGGCCTTATATCGTGACCAGAATATTGTCCAACGGTGCTTTGTGTTTGACGGATATCGAGGGAAGATGTGTTGACATGGCTATCAATTCGGATGCAATCAAGAGATATTATGCGTAATTTCTTTGATTATGGCAATTATTGGTTCGTTTGTTTGTACTTGGTACTTATTGGATAATGAAATGACAGAGACAATTCTTTCTTCTATCCAAACACTTTTTACCCTTGTTTCCCCCTTTTGAGCCTTAAGTTATTCTTTCATATCCCTCTTTTGGAATCACTAATGAAAAAAAAATAATAAATATAAAAGGAAAAAAAAAGAGAAGGGAAAAGAAAATTGTAAAAGAAAATGAAAAAGAAGAAGATAAAATCACAAGAAAAACAAAACCGTGGGAACTACGTTTGACCTGATTCCTCAAAGAGGATACGTAGGCGCCTCACGGCTCGGTCATAGTGTGCATAGTGTACATAGTGTGCATAATAGGCACAATGTGCGTAACGCACGTAGCTCAACATAGTGTAAAAAATAAAATCCCCCAAGTAAGAAAACTGGGGCAGAGGTTATGTTTTAAAGTTCCAACAAAGGTTTGATTCCAAAAGTTGTAGCGGATTACCCATCAAAGTTATTTCATTTTTTGATAGCCTTTCTTTTAGCCCCACACCAAAACCAACATCGACGTCCAAAAGACCTCCCGATCAATATCCAAGAGGTGCCAAGTCAGGCAAATAAAGCCGAGAATAATACACTGATCCCCGGTGAAGAAGAGGATCATAAAACTGGAAATGAATTGATAGTCCAAAGGAATCTCCAAAAGAGAGGGTCATATTGACAGCACTCCAATTCTCCGTTGAAGAAATAAAATGAGAGAGTCTTGGCGGTGAAAACCTTTGCAGGCACCACAAGGCAACGAAAGATGAGAGAGAGTCTTATCGGTGAAAACCTTCACAGGCACCATAAGGCGCCGGAAGCTGAGAGAAAAGAGAGAGTCTCATTAGTGAAAACCCCTCGAAGGGCACTATGAGGCGACAAGACAGATCAACAAAAGGGTCCGCGTTCGCAAAGAAATGGACACCCATTTATCCCCAGCAAGTAAGGTCATCAGGCAAGTTGATTGATACAAATAGACTGGGTCAGGAATCTACGATGCATGTCATGATCACAAGGACCAGTCATGTCTTCCAGAAAAGTTCTTCTCTTTTCCTTTTTCCATCAAGTATTGGTTCAGAGAGATTTTCCTCCTCTTCTACCTTTTTCATTTTTCTGGCTAAGAATTCGTTTTGGAAAAGATTTTTCAAAGTTTACTACCAGAGGTCGAAGGGGTACAAAAGCAAAATACGAAAGGATAGGCCAAGAGCCAAGGCAATAAGACAAAAGGCATCGGCTGCAAAACCAAAGGACGAATTGTGTAGAAAGAAGGGTAACGTAAAGAGAGCGGAAAATGACGGGTGAAGAACTTGTGGACCAAGTTCCGAGAAGGTTTCCCCGCAGAATGTTGATAAATCTCGGACCCAAATCCGAAGTGGTCAGACGCTACAAGAAAGGGAAATCAATCCGGTGCAAGATATCCCCAGGCAATGCAATTCTATGCCTTGCTATTCCGGGAGGAAATAAAACTCCTAAAGGAGTGGTTTCGGGAGGGAAGCGGACTCCCACAGTTTGATTCTGTAAAGAGAAAAGCAGAAAAGGGGGAAAACCATCCCCATCAGATAGGTCACCCCCAGCAAGCAACTTTGTCCCCCAACCAGTGGTGGGGGCACAGAGCAAGAAAAGAAAACCGGAAAATTAACACTAGGATTAAAACTAACAAAGTCCTTTTGTCTGCTGCAGGAAAATAAAGGTTGATGATGGCAGAAGGACGCGATGCCAGAAAGGTCACCAAAACCGGGGCAGAAAATTTTCTGTCGTTGTCAAAAAAATTTCTCGGAGGAACGAGGAAACAAATACATTTCTGTTCTAGGTCGCCCACCAGTATAATGTGGGAATACATTTCATATTCTAGGTCGCCCACCAGTATAATGCGGGAATACATTTCTGTTCTATGTCGTCCACCAGTATAATGCGGGAATACATTTCTGTTCTAGGTCGCCCACCAGTATAATGCGGGAATACATGTCTATCTTTTCATTTCTATTCTAGGTCACCCACCAGTATAATGCGGGATTACATTTCTGTTCTAGGTCGCCCACCAGTATTATGCGGAAATACATTTCTGTTCTAGGTCGCCCACCAGTATAATGCGGGAATACATTTCTGTTCTAGGTCGCCCACCAGTATAATGCGGGAATACATTTCTGTTCTAGGTCGCCCACCAGTATAATGCGGGAATATATTTCTGTTTTTTCATTTCTATTCTAGGTCGCCCACCAGTATAATGCGGGAATACATTTCTGTTCTAGGTCGCCTACCAGTATAATGCGGGAATACATTTCATGTTCTAGGTCGCCCACCAGTATAATGCGGGAATACATTTCTGTTCTAGGTTGCCTACCAGTATAATGCGGGAATACATTTCTGTTCTAGGTCGCCCACCAATATAATGCGCGAATACATGTCTGTCTTTTCATTTCTATTCTAGGTCACCCACCAGTATAATGCGGGATTACATTTTTATTCTAGGTCGCCCACCAGTATAATGCGGGAATACATTTTCTGTCTTTTCATTTCTATTCTAGGTCGTCCACCAGTATAATGCGGGAATACATTACTGTTCTAGGTCGCCCACCAGTATAATGCGGGAATACATTTCTGTCTTTTCATTTTATGTTCTAGGTCGCCCACCAGTATAATGCGGGAATACATTTTTGTTCTAGGTCGCCCACCAGTATAATGCGGGAATACATTTTCTGTCTTTTCATTTCTGTTCTAGGTCGCCCACCAGTATAATGCGGGGATACATTTCTGTCTTTTCATTTCTGTTCTAGGTCGCCCACCAGTCTAATGCGGGCATACATTTCATATTTTTGCATTCAGGCACCCACCTGTATAACGAGAGGAATACTTTTGAGTCTTATACTGCAGATCTTGAAATCAGCAACCCGCCGGAAGGTAGAAGGTTACAACAGGAATCCCCAGCAGGAAACAATAAAAATCCCCAGCACCAGAAAGCGGAAGGTTGCAACAAGAGGTCCCAGCACAAGTTCAAGCGCATGAGTCAAAAGGAAGAAAAGACGCGTCTTGAAAGAAGCGTCCTGTGAACATTAAAATTATGCCCAGCATAACAGATCTGATGAAGAGAGCCGTATCCCCAGAGGAACCGTCGAAAAGCTTAATGAAGGAAGCCATATCCCCAGCGGACCGAGCAAAATGATGAAAATTGGTATTCAGAAAAGCAAAGGGCCAGAAATTCACGGAAGAAAGGCACCGGAAGAAATACAATCCGACAAGAAAGCAAGGAAGCAAAGACAAGTTGAAAATAGATAAGATCTTGTGATCCATAGGCTAGCCTAGCTTTTGATTTTCTTGTTTTCTTTTTGGATACGGTGTAATAAGGAGATCAGTAAGGAAGTGGTAACAATATACAACAGCAGTAACATCAGAACCACAGTTCCCCGGTAGTCCCAGTTACCAAGACTTCCCGAACTACATTGACTTGATTTCTGTTTAGCCCAGGATATGTAGGAAACCTCTAGAGCAAAGGTTCGGTCAAATCTTTCAAAAATGCTTCACGTGGAGTACTCGGATGGGCAAAAATCGCTCACTTTATCTTTGCACGAAAACCCTTCGTGTTTTCGGGCAAAGAGGGGCAGCTGTAAGCACGTGATTTTTGCCCTATGAAAGAATTACTCCCAAAAAAAAATTCAAAATAAAATAATTTTTCTTTGTGTGCAATTTTTGTTATTTTTGTGGTATTTTTGTATAATTATTTGTATTTTTTATGAGTGCATGTTTATTTGTTTTAATTAATAAAAATAAAAAATATATCACATTTTCATTTAGTATTTAATTAAGTTTGTTTTACAAAAAAATGAAAGTCACAAAAATAGGAATATTTTTGCATTGTTAGCATTTAATGTCAAATTATGCAATTTTGTTTTAATTGGTATTTAATTGTGTATAATAATTTTTGTTAGGAGTTTAATTAGTATTTTTGGAGTCAATTTAGTTTGTAGCTCAATTTAGAATTTTAGTTTTATCAAAAATAAAAAAATAAAAATAAAATAAAAAAAGAAAGAAAAGAGGGCTACAAGACGTTAATATTTGAATTGAGTCTAATATAGCTATTTTGACTATTTTATCTTATTTCGCCGCAAAAGAAGACTACAAAAATATATATATAAATTTTAGTTTGTGTATTTCTCATAAACTTGAAAAAATACAAAAATTGTACCTTACTTTTGTACTTTATATAATTTCGAAAATTACCAAAAAAAAATATATATATATTAATTTTTTGTAGTCCTTTTAATTTTGAAAAAATACAAAAATATTATTTTATATTTTATCTTTATATAAAAACGAAAATTACAAAAATAGTTTTATTAATATTTTGTAGCTATTTTAATCTTGAAAAAATATTTAAAAAGATATAGTTTTGTCTTAAATATTAGTCTTTTGGTAGTTATTTTGCTTACATAATTAGTTGAGCAACGTCGTGTTCTTATTTCTCGGGTCCGGGCAAAAGAATAATATTCGGGTTCAAACTACCCGTTTTTAGGCCTAATTTTCGGGCCTAGCCATAATAATCCGAGTCCACCACGCGTGGGGAACACGGACGGAACACGACACACGGGGAACCCCACCACGCGTGGGGGACACAAGTCTTGAACCCCACCACGCATGGGGGTCCATTTTTCTTGGCAAGAGCTACAAATGCACGGGGAAAACACAGGAGGAGGGGGATTGGATTTTTGAAAAGACTGAGCACTGTTCATCTTCTTCCAAAAGAAGAAGGAACAAGAGAAAACCCTAACGACCCTACTGTCCAAACGCCATAACCATTGTCGACCACCTGCGTCCGACTCCCTCTCCGTCTCACGACCACCATCAACAAAGCCCGCCACCAGCTCCCTCCGTGAAATCACCATTGCTGCCCGCTACGAGCTCCAGCTCCACCCAAACCAACCTGCTGCTGCGTCACCTTCCCTCACGTCCAAAACCACCAAACACCACCACCAAACGACCCTTCCGGCGAGCACCTCCATAACCCTCGACCCCACTGTCGCTACCTGCTGCCCAGCTCGTCGTCGTTGCCCGTCGTCAACACCACCCAAAACGACGACTATGGCCGCCTGAAACCTGCGACCACCTTCCAGCGACACCAGTCCGTCACCTTCCCCATTGCCACCCCTTCGAAACTGCCACCTCCAGTTGCGTCGTCGACCACCTCCACTGCCCAACACCCACCTGCCGCTGCTACTCCTCGACGCCACGACACCCTCGTCCCTCCATACTAATCCGCCATAGTCCAAACGTCCAACTGCTGCTTCGTCCTTTTTCAACGTCCACAAAACAGTCCGTTCAACCTCCAATAGTTCAACTCCGAGCTCGACTTGGGTTCGTTCAAGTTTTAGGATTTTCTTTCAAGATTATTTAGTTCATTTTTATTTATTTTCTGTTATGGCTTTGGTTTTAAATGTTGTTCCTAATCTTGTTTTTTTTATTATTCTATTTTTCGGATTATTGATTCTTTGTTTAAAGTGTTATTTTGTAATCTTGTTTTGTTCATTAGTTCTCCTTCTTCTTCAAGACCTTTTTATTTGGTCAAGATTTTTCTTCTGTTTGTTTGAGTGTGCGTTATAAGCTACATTCGATTTGAACAACTTCGTCGAATAGTTAGTTTATGACTGCTTTGTTTGGACGAATACAACATGAATCACTTCGTTGGTATGTTTTGATGCTTGAATCATTTTGTGTGAATTTGACTTAAGGATTGGTTGTAGCTGTGTAGTGATTTGGTGTAGTTGTAAATCAGAGAGGTTTAAATACATATTGCTAAGAGTGAGGGCAAGACAATAATAATAGGGGATTTTCAGGGGTATTTTTGGGTGTTAAAAGATTTAAAATGAGTAGTGTTAGTAGCCTGCCAGTTAATATTCAGTGTATAATTAATAAATTATTTAATGAAAAGGGATTAGTAGTGCAGAATACACCCTGTCTGGTATCTTTAAGGATGGAAAATCCGAAAATAAGCATGAGATTAATGATAAAAGTGTATAGATGCACATGGGAGGGAATATACAGGCTGAAAGTGAAAAACTTTGAATAAATAATGTTTAGTTCTAGCCTATAAATAAGGGGAGTTGATATAGAGAAGAGGACTGGAAAAAAAAGGATTGAGACTGGAAGTTGAGAGAACAGAAATTTTCAGAACTTAAAAGTGAGAGATAGGCTAATTTTTCAGAACTAAAAATCAGTCTTTGAGAGCTAAAAACTGAAAGTGAGGTTCTTTTCTTTACTGCTGAAATCAGAACTTTGTTACTGCCATCTGTTGGATTGCGTTTAGTACTACTGATTTTCAGTCAAGCTTTCTGGGGTTTTCAGTTTGGTTCTGACCATTGTTACATTGGTTATTGCTGTTTTGTTGCTGTTATTTGCTGTGTGGGATTCTGTTGCTGTGCTACTGCTGTACATTGTTGCTCCTGACCTCTTTTCTCTATTTGTAGTTCGACTTCCAGGTACACATTCGAATCTTGTAGTGATAAAGCTTTGAAGTTGAAATGCAGCAATAAAATCGAACCGCTTCAATAAAGCAGATAGTAGACAATCTGGTCTATTTAGTTTTTTTATGAACTGTTTTATTTTTTATTTTTTTATTTTTTTGTATAATTGGATTGAAAAGAGAAGGAATCGTATAAATGGTCATGCGCTGATATAACATGAACCTTTCAATTTTATTAGATTAATGGGGTAAATCATGATAAGTAGCATATCTCTAGTTAG